>NW_006399926.1:929522-931871 GCF_000299155.1 Elephantulus edwardii
TTGGAAGGGTGGAGAGACAGGGCAAGAGAGGAAGACCTTTGATAATATGGATTGACTTAGTGACTAGGGTAATGGGGGAAGGTGTGAATGAGACAGTAAGGTTGGCTCAGGATAGAGCAGTGTTCAGAGATGTTGTACATAGGGTTGCTACGAGTCACAAGTGACTCAATGACACATAACAACATGTGCTGCATGTATATAAATAAACATAGAAGAGGTAAAGTTATAAAAACTTCTCAAACAACCAAACACCTTGTGGGATTGAGAGCTAAGGACTACAGTCTTGGAAGACATTTGCGTCAACTGCCATGTTGTTGTTGTTATGTGCCGTTGAGTCGCTTGCGACTCATAGTGACCCTATGTACAACAGCCCTAAACTCTGCTCTGTCCTGTGCCAGTCACACTGTCTCTGACACTCCCAACCTGATTATCCCAGTCACTGAATCAATCCACCTCATAGAGGGCCTTCCCCTCCTGCGCCGTCCCTTCACCCTCCCAAGCATGATGTCCTTCTCCAAGGACCGGTCTCTCCTCACAACATGTCCAAAGTATGTTAGATGGAGCCTCAGAATCCTTGCCTCCAAGGAGCCACCTGGTTTAACCCTTTCCAGGATGAATCTGTTTGTTTTCCTAGCAGTCCATGGTATTCTCAATACTCTTCTCCAGCACCACAGCTCAAAGGCATCAATTCTCCTTCTATCCTCCTTGGTCATTGTCCAACTCTCTGATGCATAACAGGTGATTGTGAAGACCATGGCCTGTATCAAACGCACCTTAGTCTCCAGAGAGACACCATTGCTTTTCAGTACTTCGGAGGGGTCCCTAACAGCAGACTTTCCCATGGCAATGCGCCTTTTAATTTCCTGGCTACTGGTGCCAAGACTGTTGATTGTGGAGCCAAGCAAACTAAAGCTGTTAACAATCTCAATCTCTTCACCATCCATCCTGATGCTGCCAATTGGTCCATAACATTACTAATAAAGATAATGGTCTAATCCTCAATTGGTGAGTAGCTTCCGGGATTTTATAATCTTGTGGGCATCCACTGCAATTAACTGCCTCTGAAAATCCGCTGGAGGGTAAGTTATGGGTCAGTTCAACTCTACAGTTCACAACAACATCTGAAGTAAAGAAGAGTGAAGAAAAACAACAAAACAATTAGTCCAAAAGACTAATGGTTCACATGACCCACAGCCTACTCTAGCCTGACAGCTAAACTAGATGGTGTTTGGCTCTACTGAACACCCTGGCCGGGAGCACAATAGAAGCTCTAGGTTAGAAAGAGTTAAAAATGTAGGACAAAATTTAAATTAATTCCTTTTTAAACACACCCCCCTCCCAACCTAAACACTTGCTGTGTACTGGTTTAATAAAGACAGAGGAACTTTTGAGACTCTTGCCTTAAGACTCTTGTCTTCAAACTTAGAACTGAAGTAATTCCTTGTGATCACCTTTTAGCCAAGTAATAGACTAGCACATGAAATGGGCAACCCATGAGGAATATGTTCCAAAGAAGAAAAAAAAAAAAAAAAAAAGAGGCAGGAAAACAAGCAGAAGGAAAGGATGATGGAAATGGTGAGAGTGCTGACACACTGAGAGGGTTGCAACCACTCATGGAACAATTTGTGTATGAATTATTAAATAGCAAACTAATCTGCTGTACAAAAGTTTCACCTAACGCATAATAAACTGTGTTTGGTTGTTTTTCTTTTTTAAAAGGATTGAACCTCATAGAAAAAATGAGATCGAAAAGACCAACTTTCAGACTCTCTCTGCCTGTTCTTGGCTCCTGGGCAATCATACGAGCACCACTTGCGCCAGGAGCACCCCGCCCACACCCCTGTGGCCTCACGATAATGTAGGCATCCAGAATGGAACGGTAGAGTCCCAGGACACGGGTGAGGTTCACGGCTAGCTGCCTCCTGTCCTCCAGAGAGAGGTCCCGAGTAGAAAGGCCCGGCATCCCGGGTCCAGCGGGTGGAAAGGGACGTGAGAATGCGGTGAAGGATCCACGGTTACTACCACGCAAGTACAGGGTTCAGCTCTGCAGACGGAACAGTAAACAAAGGTGTTAGATCCATCTATCGATGCTGCTTTTCCAGGACCCCATTCAGGGGATGAAGATGTAAGATGCCTGCCTCCTGACGTCACAGTTCACGACTCTCAAAGCGCAAAAGTGTCAGTGTCTGAAACAGGTGGGCGGGGAGACGATGTAATGACACCACAGAGGACAGCCGTGGAGCCACGCCCACGAAGGGAGTGATAAGCTCTAGATCTCGCCTCTTCCCGTACATGCCCCTCCTTTCCCGGAAGTAAGGCCTAGGATCCTAGGCGCCCTTCAGTTCCTTT
>NW_006399926.1:932008-966352 GCF_000299155.1 Elephantulus edwardii
CTCCCAAACACCGAATTTCTGGCCTCCCTCCCAGAGGTAGGGGCTCTGCGGACGCGCAGGCGTGGGATCCCGGCACGTTCTAACCTGCGCGCCTGCCGGCCTGGGCCTCGACGGCGCACACCGATTTCCGTATCCGGCTCCGGCCGCTCTCTGTCTTAGCCGGGCCCTTATAGCAGGTATGTAGGCATATGAATACGACGGGACGCTCACTGCGGCGTGAGCTGTCAATGTGCTCACCAAGTGCGCACCATTGAAACGGATTTCTCCCTGTCAGGGGTCTTTTCTTAGGGGGATAAAGTACTTAAGTGTGATGTATATGGAGATTCCCACCTTCTGGAGCCCATGGAAGGGAGTCCTTAGACTTGTATTTCTGTTCACAGATCCTGCCCTCAGGCACCTGGATATTCCAAAGGTTGTCTGTGCCTTGCAGCTTTCAAGAATACTTGGAGGTTGTCTATTTGGATGACGTTTTATAAAGCTTGTCTGTGATTTTTCAAAGAGTTGGAGCAATGGTGGGCCCTCCAGCCTCTTCAATTTGCAAATGAGACCAGAAGGAGGAAAATGAATTGTGGGACTTGTTATGCTCCAGGCCTCCTGCCTATCACTTCACGTTGCAGTGCAATCGTCTTTGTCTTAAGAGGTTACTCTGCTGTCTTAACTTTACTCCTTTGAGCCCAGTGGAGATCTGTTTTCTCTCTCTCTCTCTCTCTCTCTCTCTCTCTCTCTCTCTCTCTCTTTAAATCTCCCTCCAAGCGTTTGGACTCAATTATCAGGATTACTTTCTTCCACAGGTCACACTACAGACCTCCAGATACTGGTCTATGGGGTTCAGCCAAGAATGAGTCTCCTGTTCTTCTACCCATGAAGTGTTCTCCAGCTACTTTGCCAACATCCACAGTCATCATGTCTACTTTGCTCCTCAATCTGGATTTTGCGGAACCTCCTCCCAAAAAGGCCTTAAAGGGGAATTCCAAGCACCAGAGTTTTGTCAGGAAACGGCGGTTCTTGGAACAGAAAGGCTTACTGAAAAAGAAGAAGCAGGTGTCTAGAGTGCTCGCAGACACAGCAAAGAAAGAGGAAAGCCTCAAGGTAGAGGGCACTGGGAGAGTACCTCCACTACCTTACAAAAGAAAGACACCTGCCTCCAGCAGTGGGTCAGAACAATCCCTGGACAAGAAAATGGCAGTGTCCTGGCTGACTCCTGCTCCTTCACAAAAGGGTCATTCTGTTGCCACTAAAGTAGATTTCCTAGGGGAATTCCAGAGTGCCCTTCCAGAGATTAAGAGCCACAAAACCTCCCAGAAGAAACGTTCCCAGAAGAAACCCTCTCAGAAGAATGCCTCACAAAACTCTACTCTTGCTCACTCAGAGAATAACTCTGGAGTATCCCAAGAGATGCCAACAAAGATGGTGGCAGTTGACTGTGAGATGGTGGGCACAGGGCCCAACGGAAATATCAGTTCCTTGGCTCGATGTAGCATTGTCAACTATAATGGTGATGTACTTTATGATGAGTACATTCGCCCCCCCTGTCACATTGTAGACTACCGGACCAGGTGGAGTGGTATCCAAAAGCAACACATGGTGAATGCTACACCCTTCAAAATTGCTCGGAGCCAGGTAAAGGGTATAGGACATGCTCCTGCTACTAGGGTGGGTAGGGAGAAGTCATGGTCAGTTTTCAGCAAAGGGTATCATCCTGGGAAGGGCACCAAATGATGGTATAAGGAAGGAGTGGGATATTAGGTGAAGGTGGATTTGCTTTGTTGTGAAGAGTGATGAACAGCAGGAAGATGAATTACAATTAGCTGGTCTAACAGATTTGATTTGCTGTTAGCTGCCTCTTGAATTGCCCCCTCCCTGGAGTTAGTGACCCCTACCCACACTGTATGAAATGCTTCCAGATCTTGTGCCGTTCCCATCAATGGTGTGATCCATATCATTTTCATTGACTGATTTTTCAGAAGATTTCATTAGCCCACCTATTTAAGATCCCAAATGGAATCTTGACCTGAGCAACTGGGAATCTACCTAGGGAGATAACAGCCAGTATTGAAACTGGTTAGAGGGGCAGATATGACTGCCACGTGGAAGGACTTGGTTTGGGAATACATTGTTGACAGAGCACAAGTTTCAGAGAGAAGAGGTGGAGACAGGTGGCTTCTCAGCCTAAAGGAAGGTAGCACGTGAGTGTTGGAGGTTCATGGAATGAACTGGAGCATCTTTGTCTAACTGGGAGAGTTGGCCTGCATTGAAGCAGACAGATATTTTTTTAAAAAATTCCTTGTGTTTGAGGGAAAAACAAAAAAATGGATGCTCGAAGGTTCACAAGTGAGTAAGAAGGGAGAGGGAAAAAGGATCTGGGAGAAAGGTGACTTTGAAAGGCCTCCAGATGGCGCTCTTGGTCCATGACTTTGACACTTGCCCTCCAGTTTGTTCCAAGAGTCTTTATATTCCTGTGGAAGTTTAATAAGCAATGAAGCAAATTAGTGTCATTATTGGAGAGAAAATTAAGAGGAAAATAGAGTAAGTCTAGTCGTGGTGCTAGTTTTTAGAAAGGACTTGGAAGGAAAAGCTGAAGAACAGCTTGTGCATAAGGGACACAATTGGACCAAAGGCTCCTGCCACACACAATGCTCAAGCGAGAGTTGTTAAGACTAAAGTAAATACAAATGAGTCTGCCCCTTCAAAGGGGTCCCCTTGCTGGGCCATGTATATACACTAGGACTATTGCCTTAGTCACAGCCTATTTGGAACCTCACTTTTGGAAGCCATGGCACCTTTTTGTATTCTCATTGGTATCGTATCTTCATGCTTTAGGTTTCTGAAACGTTGATATTATTTGGGTCCAAACCTTGTGTGGCTTAAATGCCTAAGCAGCTGGTAACTGCACTGTGGCTATGAGCAGGAACTGTGAAGCAGTGATGCTGGCTTTCTGTTAAAGTAGCACACGTGTGGGTAACCTGATCACTTCCCTTTGCTTCCTCAGACTATAAGTGAATCTTTTATGTCTTGTAAACTCTCTGAGAATTTGAAGAAAGCATGGACATTCTCCATAAATATCTACACACATAGCATGTTTGTATAATTTTGGCCAGTTGGCTCTCTGGATCCCATCTTTGACTCCAAAGTTCACATGTCTCAGAGAAGTATAACAATAATGTTGAAAGGATTTCTATATGGCCAAGCTGCAAGCCAGTACTGAACTAGTTACACGAACATCTCAAATGTGTATGATTGAAGACTGGAAGCAGATTAGAGTCATTACTGGAGAGAAGATTAAGAGGAAATTAGAGCTGAATCCAGTCAGGGTGCACCATGGAATTTACCTGGTGCAAAGGAGATGGGTTTCAGGAGAAGGAAGGCTTGATGGAAAGAGAATTTCAGGGATTAGATAGGTGGGTAACTGGTGAAAAGAATCTAGAAAGACCAGTGGCTATATGGAGCTTTTAGGACATGGGGACTCCCATCTATGAGCTGGTTTTTTCATCGCCTTTTCTTTTGTACCTGTTTCAGATCTTGAAGATACTTGCAGGGAAGATCGTGGTAGGACATGCTGTCCACAATGACTTTAAAGCCATGCAGTACATTCACCCCAAGTCCCTCACCCGAGACACATCCCATATCCCTCTCCTCAACAAGAAGGCTGACTTTCCAGAGAATGTTACCATGTCTCTGAAGCGTCTCACCCAGAAGCTGCTGAACCGCGACATTCAGGTAGCCTCACTTCAGTGCTGTCTGACCTCTAGCTTGAGGGTCTCAGATTGTAGAGATCCAGGTGGGGCTGTTCTGATAGGAAGAGGCCAAGAATCCTCTCCTCATTTGTACATCAGGAATAAAATTCCTGGGTTTTGCATTTTTCTAGGAACTAAATGTTATTTGCCAGTGAGTCAGAACCAACTAATGAGTGACCCGTCAGTAGGTTTTCAGAGGCAGTGAGTCACGTGGGAGGAGACTGCCTGTCTTTCTTCCTGGCAACTAAATTAGAACACTTTGGAAAAGAGGAAAAGAAATTATCCAGAGTGAGAAGAAAAAAAAACGGTAGATAGATTTCAACCTAGTACGAGAAAGTCATTAACCAGTGGAGCCAGTGGTTGGGAAGGCTGCCTTGTGAGGTACTCCTGCAGGCACTTTATAAATAGGGGTTGACATCCTGCTGTTAGGTAGGTGTTACTGAAGAGATTCCATCATTGTATTCAGCTCCATGATTCCCCAGTGTCCTTTCCATATCTGAGAGCTTCTACTTTCTCATAAATTATAGAGAAACACCTGTTTCCAGACTCCTTAGAGCTAAGGGTCAGAATCTCTTGGGAAAAGGATTTAAAAGACATGCAGAGTTTTTGACCTCTCTGTTCTCTCACTGCAGAATGTGACATATATGTGTTACAGTAGCTTCCTGTAGTTAAACTTAGGGAATTAAGGAATAGGGACAGGGCCCCACTAGCATCCCTGCAGAATAAACTCTGTGTGGGTGTGGAGGGGTAGGAGGTGGTGGTGGAGAAAGTGCGAGAAAATGTTATATGTAAGACCATGTTATATGTAAGACCGAGGTGGTGAGTAGTCTCTTGTGCATTCATCTTTTCTTCCTTCATTATTTAGGTTGGGGACAGTGGGCATTCCTCTGTGGAAGATGCTCAGGCCACCATGGAACTGTACAAGTTGGTTGAAGTTGAATGGGAACAGCACCTGGCGCAGAATCCCCCCGAGGACTAGCCCGCGGTCTGGACACTAGTCACGTCTGGAGGCACAGTCAGCATCCAGGCGAAATGGACCAATGGACAGCTCCGCTGGCCCCACCCCACTGGGAGCTAGGCAGGTTTCCTGCACTTAATATCCATTGAAACTTTACCTCAGGTGTTGTTTTGTGTCTGGTTAAGTCTCCCATGTGGAAGTGAGAACCCCTCCATGTCAGAACCCAGCCACATACAGTTTACCTCTTAAATGGTGCTAACAGCGGGGCCCAGTCAGTCATTTTGACTCAGGGTGTAGGATTTACCAGAAAAGTTATTTCCCCAACTGCCTTATCACTAGGGTGGCCATAAGTCCCAGTTTATGCCTCTTTGTCCTCCAGTAATTAATAGCTCGACAGCACCTAACAACAACAATTAACAGTGTGTTCTTACACTCTCAGAAGTGTCCTGGTTGGGTGGTTAAGTTGACGGTCACATTACATATCACAGATTCTGCCTTTACCTCGGAACCTCCATCTGGCCTGTGACTGGATATGGCCAGTTCTTCTCACATTGACTTCCAGAGGAACCATTCCTGTGGCGTTTTACTTCTCTTTAGGGCTCTAAGCAGTAGAGTTAAGAAAGCATAGCTTAGAAACCCAACTTTTCTAATTTAGGAAAGCAATTTCTTTCCTAAGGATTTATTTCATTCTCGTCCCTCTTTGAGGCTGAAAAAAGAATTTAAAGTGTTTTTATGATTTTTAATCTTTCACTTTGCTGAACCATGATGCCCCTGAAGTCACAAACTATCCCTTTGATAAAATTTTACAATGAAGAAACAATTGTGTGGTGTTTCGTTTTTAATTTTATGTTCAGTAGCTTTGGGGCAGCTCTTGTATGGGCAGGTTCCCAGGGGTTATAGGTGGCACTAGCTGCAGCTTTGTGTTCTAGACTCATGACGAAGCCTTTATGTGGAACCCAGGTGCTTCGGTATGTTGTCCCTATCCCCACCACAAATCCGTGAGCACACCCAAAATGACAACCCAAGCCTCACACAGGAGAGTTGTGTAATGAGTGAATCAGAGAGTGGGCATGTGGGAGCGACATCTGGGAGGGTGAGTGCTGGGTTACACCACCCTGGTGTTAGCTCTTCCGCAGTGGTTCAGATCTCCATCTTGGGACGATGAGTCATGGGTCTGACCCTGTGCCTAGGTGTCTGCTCAGATGAGTCATGGGTCTGACCCGTGCCTAGGCTCACTGCCTTGATAGACAATACACAGACTATGTACATACAGGAGGACTTGTGTCCTCTTAGAGTGGCTGGTCTGGTTCCATGGGCCAGAGACAGAGTCAGGGCTGCTTGGAGAGGGAATTTCCAGAACCCGGTCATGGCCTTGCTGTTGGCGTCCTGCATTGCAGGATCTGCTTGCACAAGTAGCTGTTGAGCACTGAGCAAGTTGGTTCCTGCTGAGCCCAGCATACGTCTTGACTATTCAGAGGTACCAGGTGTGTTCATAGCAGCTCTGAGAGCAGGTATCTTAGGGCACATCAGAGAGGGACTGCACAAGGGAGCAGCTACAGTGAGAAAACAGCTGCAACAGTCGCTGTTGGGTTCAGTTTCTAGGTTGGTGGAAAAAAATTGATTCTTAGGATCTATAGGATCTACTTTCCTCTAACTGCTATTAAACAAGTACTATTATTGTATGTCACTACTCAAATTTAAACCATTTGCTATATTTATCCAGGGTCCTTCAGATTAAACCAAGTAGACAAGCTAGAATTTCTTGCTACTTTTTTCATGTTACATGCTGTCCAATCAGAACTGACTCCTAGCTGACCCTCCAGCAGGTTTTCAGAGGCTATAAATTGCATGGGAAGAAGTTGATCCTCTTTCCTCATGGAGAAGCTAGTGGATTTGAACTGTGAGCCTTTGGATTGGCAGGACAATTCCTCACCACTAAGCCACCAGAGTTCTCTATTCTTTGTACAGAATAATGATGTTTTCTAATATTAAGAGACTCCCTAGTTCAAGTGAGACTTAGGAAGGGGCAAGAGTGTGAGAATCAACCCTATCCTGTTGAAATTACTAGTACTTTTTTATTTAGATGGAAATTTCCACAGCAAATTTATTTTCCATTCAACAGGTTATAACACATTTTGATTCATGATATTTTCAGTTCGACAATGTAACTTTTTTCCCACTTACTCTAAATGCCATTTCTATTCATCTTTTCCTATTCATTCCTTCCTCCTAAGTTTTCTTCTTTGGCAAATGCTGCCCTTTTGATGTCTTTTGATTGATTGTTCTAATGGGTCCATGCCTTCCTTGTGTTACTTTGTGCCTACAGGTTTGTCTATTGTTTGGCTAAAAGTTGAACCACCACAAGGGTGACTTGAAAGGTGACTAAGGTTCATATTCTAGGAGCAGGAGGAAGCTATGTTCCATCAGTCTCATAATCAGACCAATAAACAACGTTTTGTAATGATTCTGAATTTGGTTCCATGTTTTTCTCTCTCTAGAACCTTCCACCATGATCCCATCTAGGACAGTTGGCAGTGGTAGCCCAGCATCATCTACTTCTGCTCACATGAGGCTGGGGTTCACGTGGTCCATTAAATCTTGGGGACTAATTGTTTCCATATGTCTTTGATTTCTTCCGGCTTCTTTACTCCGGATGGGGAGAAACCAATAAATCTTTTAAGACTCCATTTGGGACTCATCAAAGGAAGTTGTAGAACATTGTCTGGGTGGACTAAATTGTTCCAGTTGACCTAGATGTCCCCTAAGACTCTCATCCCGAGACCCCTAGTTCCAAAGACTTCTTTCCAAGTGTTTGGTTATGGCTAAGGAATTTTTCATGGCCTTGCCTCTTCTGTACAATCTGCTGTATTTATGGATATTCTTATAGCAGCTCAGAAAGGTGGAGGGTCAAACTGACACAGTGACTGTAACAGTGCACTCGAGCATCTTGGAGATCATGAGGATAGAGCACGATAGGGAAAGATTCAGATCTGTGTTCATAGGGTTGTTAGAAATTGTAGTTGACTTGATGGCATCTAACAACCTCAAAGACATAACGTAGAAATTTCCTCTAATTGTGAGTATACTCTCATTCGCCTTCCCACTCATAATCAGCTTACATGTTTGTTTATCCACTCACCAATTATTTATATGACTGTTATTGCAGTATTGAGTATGTAGTATTTACCCTTTTTATTAATTTTAAAAATTTTATTATTGTTTTGTGTGTGTACTATCAAATCGGATCTGACTGGTACAGAAGGAGATTATCCTTCCTTCTCCAGCAGAGCATCTGGTGGATTTGAACTGTGCACCTCTGGGATTGCAGTGTAGCTTCTTGCCACTAGGCCACCAGAGCTCCCTTTTTTTATTAATTTTAATGAAAGTTTAGAAAGACTTAGGGTTTCCAGTTATTCATTGTTGCACTTTTCTCCCTACCCACCCCCTCCCCCGCAATTCACTCTTCTTGAAAAGTAAAAGGAAAACTCTTTCATTGTTACATAATCCCTTCCCCCAAGTCCACTGCACTGCCTTCATTCTGGACTCCTGTCATGACAATAATACTTAATCATATATCCCTTTTAAACAGTTCTCTCCCTCATCTGTTGCAATGCAATATACATCATTTCTCCCCTCCTTTTCTGTCTTCCCTCAACCCCAGTGTCAGTCCTGTTTTACAATAGTGGCCATATGCAATATTTGTTCTTTTGTGACTGAGACATTTCACTCAGCAAAATGTCCTCCAGGGTCACCCATTTTGCATAATATTGCATGAGTTCCTTGTTTTTCAATGCAGCATAGTATTCCATTGTGTGAATATACCACAGCTTCTCTATCCATTCGTTTGTTGATTGGCACCTAGGTTGTTTCCAACCCTTTGCTATTGCAAACAAAGCCTCAATAAGCATAGGTGTACATGAGTATGTAGTATTTATCTCTATTGATTTTTCAACTGTTGTGTTCTTCCCAGTGTCTTCATTTACTATGATAATTCTGTGCTGACCTCCATCTATTGTATATTGGCTTTTCCTTCATCCAAGTTAATGTGTTTACTCTCTAGTTAGTGATTCACCTTCTCACTCTCATCTCTGGTAACCTTCAACAAATGTTTGTTTCTGTGAGTAAAGTTTCTCTTGAAGTAGTAAGTAAATAGAACACTATTCTGTGAGTAAAGTTTCTGTTAAAATAGTATGTAAATAGAACAATATTTGCCCTTTTATGATTGGCTAATTTCAGCATAATGACCTCTAGGTTCATCTATACGATGAAGTATTGCACAGAGTCACTGTTAGCTTTTAACTGTGCTTTGTTTTCCATAGTGCATATAAACAAACTTGGGGGAGTCTAAAACTGTACTTAATGAGAAGGGGCTCAAAAGGGGAAGGAGCGTGTGATTTGAGATTTCAAGTGGCAGTGTTGTGCCTTCTTCCACACTTAGGAACGAACCACTAGTCCAGGACAACCTCCAAGGAGGAATAATTTGATTTCTAATTCTAACATGATTACAGCCGACAATAGGAAAGATCAACAGTACTATAATTATGACCTGCCCCAGGGCACATTAGCTCAAGTTCAAGGTTAGAGGGGCAGATACTCATGTATGCAATATGCCAGGTGCATCTGTGATCTACAGCTGTAGTCTCTGTGTTATAGTTCACAAAGCACTTTCACTGACTGTTCTGTGGAGCAACTCTACTGAACAGTTGACAGTTTAACAGCAGATTATGCTGTATTGAAACTGGATCCCAAGTTTGATTCTTTCCACTGACTAAATGTGAAGAAGTCGTCTAGTCTTTTGGAGACACGGATTCTCTCTAACTTTGGTGATTAACAGATGGTTGCTGTTGTTAATAACAGTGTTACTGAGTTATTTGAGTGTTCCTCTGTGCTAGCAGTCTTTGTGTGGTACAAACAGTTAAGATTTTGGCTGCTAACCAAAAGGTTGGCTGTTCAGATCCACCCAGAGGTGCCTTGGAAAAAAGTCCAGGTGATCAACTTGCAAAAACCCAGCCGTTGTAACTCAGTGGAGTAGTGTTACGCTAACACACACATGGGAACACCATGCATTGGAATCAGCTCATAGGCAACTGGTTTCTGGAGTTTTTATGTGTTAAGTCCTTCATATGCATTATTACTTTCTCTATAAGGTAAATAGTATTATCCTAATTTTACAGTTCAGGAACTTGAGGCTCACAAAAGGTAAGAAACTTTTCAGACCAACAACCTGAAAGCAGGTGGTGGTCACTCACACCTGCCAGGTCTGCCTCTGCTGTTAACTTATCTAAGTGGTATCTGGAGAGATTTGGAATCCCACTCAAATATTTATCAAGCACCTGCTATATGCCAAGCATTGTATGAGACATTAGTGAAGCAGGCTATTGTCTCTGGCCTGCAGGTGTTTACAACAACCTGAAGAAGAGGAAGCAGGAATCTCAGAATAGCGTGGCAAGTACTGTCCAGAGTCATAAAGCAGGAGAGTGATGTGATCAGATTTATATTTTAGGAAGATGAAATTGGCAGCCAAATGGAGATTGGACTGGAGCAGGGCCAGGAGATGAGTTAGTCAGCTGGAGAAAATCGGATGAGCTCCGATGGCGGTCTGAATCAGTGAGGGGAGGATACACAAGAGCATCAGTGGGGAGGTCGAATCAACAGGACTTAAAGGTCAGGGCAGGAGGATAAAAGGCTCATTGGCTTTCTTAGAGTGAATAGGAAGTAGAACTCGCATTACTAAGATGGAGAGGAGGCTTGGGGCAGATGAGCTGGACTTTGATCGAGTTAACTTGAACTATCGGAAGATGCCAAATGGAGACATACACTCAGCAGGTGGATGAGCCAGAATGGAAGCTTAGTGAACAAAGAGATTTGGGCCTGGAAACAGGGTAGCAATGGGATAGACACATGGGGTTGGGAGGAAGCCTTGCAGGAAGGATTTAAAGGAGGTAATGATCAGAGTCTTGGGAACTACCAATGCTAACAGGCTGCTGGAATAAAGGGAGGCTGAGTGACTATACCAAGGAGGCTCTTCCAGAAGGGAGGAGAGCTAGAATGCCAAAGAGAACTAATTGTTGCAGCAACTTGAAGATCCTCATCTGCCTGTGATGGCGGAGTGGGAAAGAGACACAGAAGAAATAGGCTGAAGGATAAATTGGAGGTGAGGATGGAGAGAAGTTGGGTGGACAGCTCTTTCTTGGCTCTGAAGACCTTCATCTAGGTGAGAGTTCTAAAGATGCTAAGGGATCATATGAGTCGAAGACAAAGTGGCAAGGTAAGGGCAGGTGAATGCTGTCGTGAATCCCAAAGGAGTAGGTGAGATGAGAGCTTAGCCTTAGTTGTTAATAGGGACACCTTGTCTTTTGAGACAGAAAGAAAAGAGGAAAGAGTGAGGGCAGATGGCTATGTTCCCAAACAGTGCTAAAATAAAGTGATTATCACTTTGTGGTGCAATGGATCACTTCTTTATGGCTTTTCTCATCATGGCCATGGAACTGTCACCAAGCAATTGTGTGAAAATAAGGTGTTTGTGGCCCATCAAGGGGATTGGACAGCTTGATAATAAAGTGCATAGCATCCTTGTTGGGGGAGGATCATGCAAATAAGTTATATGAATCCCCTAATGGGGGGACTGGTCATTTTTGTCATTTTGTTTAAGCTTAAAACGAGTCATTCCAAAAGCAGAAAAGGAAGGCTTCACTACTCCCACCAAGAAGAAAAGACAGGAAAGGAATACATCCTTACACTGAGACCCTCCCAGATCCAGGATTCAGAGAGTAAGAGTTGTTAACACCAGCCATGAGGCCACAACAATAGTGAGACAGTGAGATGGCAGCAGAACCAGAAGGCTGGTACTAGATGGCACAGGAGCCCAAGAAGCAAGGCCATTACAATGGACTGACCTCTCAGTCAGAGCTGAGAGTATCCAGGCAGGAAAAATACTGGCAGAGTGGGGACCTCTGGGCACTTATCAGTGAAGGTAAAGGGATCTATAACACTTGCCAGAGTAGGGCAGAAGCCAGCTCAAGAGGCCTGAGATCCTGAAGGGCCAGGACCAAGAGTCTGAGATCCAGGTAGAGGCTTCCTGTGAAGCTGTACCTACTGAAAAAGTCTATTCTGATTCTGAATTGTAAACTATTACTTCCCCAGTAATCTACGTAATTGTGATTATTGCCCATAAATTCTATATAGTCATTGTGACAAATTATTAAACGAAGTTGAGCATGCCATGGACTGGATAAACTGGGTTGGTTTGGGGTTTGGTTTTTGTTTTTTTTTTTTTTTAAAAAAAAAAGAAAGGTAATAGAGAAGAGGTATATCAGTCCTCCACATCAAAGGACTCAGCCTTGAGTTGATGTTGACTCTTTGCTACCTGGAGTTAAAGGAAGTCCGACCCCTCTGCCACAGGATTTGTTTACAAGCCACAGGGAAGAGAGGGAGAGTAAGTTGGCCAGGAACTTGTGGCAAGGTCGCTGAGCAATGTGAACATTCCCAACTGGGGTCAGAAACTGAATGTGCAGAGGGCACTGCAAGCTGCTTATGAGGGCTTTTTTCCAGTGGCATAAACATGGAAGTGAGTGGTGAGCTTAAATGGTCAGGGCTGTGCCAGCTGCAATGGCAGGAGGGCAGGGTGTGGTTCCAGAGGCAACTGTCAGGAATTGAGAAGCAGAGCTGTTGACTAAGCATTGGGAGGCCCCCAGGTTGCTGCAGGATTGGAAGCAGAGGAAGACTGGAGTCCCGGCTAGATGTGCAGTAGTGAATGTAGCAAAGGAAGAGTAGAAGATAGAATCAGTCAGTACATGGTGCAAGCCTCAAAGTGAGCTGAGGAGTTCTATGAAACAGTAGTGGAGACGCTGTTGTGTGCCATCAAGTTGAACCAACTTGTAACTGACACTCCAGGGGTTTTCAGACACTGTAAATTGCATTGGACCCTCGTTCTCCACCTGAGCAACTTGTGGATTCAAGTGGCCTGCTTTTGAGTTGGCAGCACAATTCTTCACACATGAGGCCACAAGAACACCCTGGTAGAGGCACAGGACACATCAATGAGAGGCATAGAGTTCTGAGCATGCCCAGCAAGGGGCATTGGCCTCAGCCTCGGAAGTCACTCGAATTTTCAGATCTAATTTTTTTCAAAGCACTTCTGTGATGAATGAAAGCACCTAACAAGGACAGATAAATAAATTATTAAATAAAAAATGAAAGGCAGAATCAAATATTCCTCCTGGCCTTAGCAGACACGCACCACTCTGAGCTGAACTTTGACTGATAATTAATTCATTGTTTTTCATTCATTTGTTCGGTGACTGTTGATTGAGTCCCAACCACATGTCACTTTAAAGAATAAAGTGTGCCTGACCTAGACCACAGTATTTTCAGTCACTGCATATGCGTGCAAAAGCTGGACAATAAACAAAGGAGGCTGAAGAAGAATTGATGCCTTTGACGTATGATGTTGGTAAAATATAGTGACGAAACCATGGAATTCCAGAAGAATGAACAAGCCTGTCTTGGAAAAAGGGCAACCAGAATGCTCGTTAGAAGCAAAGATGGTGAGACCTTTTTTCATTGATTTTAAACATGTTATCAGAAGGGCCAGTCCCTGGAGAAGAATATTGTTCTTTGCAAAGTAGAGTATCTGCAAAAAAGAGGAAGACTTTCAGACACAACTCTGGGCTCAAACACACCAACGATGGCGATGGCGAGGATGCAGAGCAATGGGCAGTGTTTGCTCTGCTGCACACAGGGTCACTCTGAGTCAGAAGAAAATAAGTCAACAGCACTTAAAACAAAAATGTGTGCCAGACCCTGTAGGTAAGTGAAGCCTAAAGAGATTTATTTACTTTACAGTGTAGAAGTGATAAGTTATTTGAAGAAAAGTAAGGAGATAGAATAGGGATATTTATTTTCTTTGTAAAGTTCTGGAGAGTTGATTCTCAACGTGTATGTAAAAAGAAGGAAAAGAAAAGAAACAATCAGTAAATTACCACAGCTGAGCTATGGGAGTTCAAAGGGGAGAGTGGAACAAAGACTTCTGCAGCAGTTCACAAAAGCCAGGGCTGTGGTGCTGGGGTGTGAGGGAATGGGAGGCCTGGCTCCCCAGGATCCTGCCCCTCAGTGCCTCACTTACTCATTAATCCTCAGGTACACAGACAGCTTTACCAAGTATGATATTCTTCTCCAAGGACTTGACTCTCCACAGCATGTGAGACAGCATGTGTTTTTTTTTTCATTTTTTTCATTGTTGCACATTTTCTTACCCTCCCCAAGTCCTCCCTGTAATGCACCCCGTTGTTGCAGATTGTTGTCATATTGTTTCTTTTTTCTAAAAAAAAACATTGTTTATTTTATAAAACATACATATGGTTCTTGCCTTATTAAGGACAAGAAACACTTTTTAAATTATACTTTTAGTTTATTTACAAAATTTGAATACATTGTTTTTCAGGACAATAAACTCTTCTGAATGAAATTTGGTTGAGCCTGGGAGAAGACTGTGGTGCTTGTCTTACCATTTGAGGCTCTTATAAACACATTGTCTCTCTCGATCCAAAATCCTATGCATCATGTTGTTATGTGCTGTCCAGTAGAACCTACTGACCCTCCAGCAAGTTTTCAGAGGCTGTAAATAACATGGGAGGATATTGCCCATCTTTCTCAAGTGGAGCAGCTAGGGGATTCAAACTTCAGGCCTTTGAATCTGGACTGCTATTCAAAAGGTGAGAGCCTTCAGCACAACTTTTTTCCTACTAGACCACCAGAGCTCCGCTATGCATCATATGCATGCACCCTTTTAAAGAACACATGGGTGGAATTGCTGGCTCAAATAGTATTTCTATTTGCAACCTTTTGAGAAAGCACCATACAGCCTTCCATAGTGCTTGCACCATTTTACACTCCCACCAACAGTGAATAGGGTTCCAGTTTCTCCACAACCTTGCCAACATTTGTTGTTTGCTGTTCTGTTAAATTTTGCTATTCTTACTGGGGTGAGATGACAAAGAAACCATAACCACCACCCAAGCAGATATATGCACACCCGTTTATTGTGGCTTTGTTCGCAATAGCAAAGAGCTGGAAACAACCCAAGTGCCCATCAACAAACAAATGGATAGAAAAGCTGTGGTATATTCACACAATAGAATACTATGCTGCATTGAAAAACAAGGAACTCATGAAATATTATGCAAAGTGGATGACCCTAGAGGACATTATGCTGAGTGAAGTATCTCAGTCACAAAAGAACAAATATTGCATAGGGCCACTATTGTAAAACAGGACTGACACTGGGGTTGAGGGAAGACAGAGAAGAAGGGGAGGAATGATGTATACTGCATTGCAACAGATTAGGGAGAGAACTATTTAAAAGGGATATATGATTAAGTATTATTGTCATGACAGGAGTCCAGAATGAAGGCTGCATAGTGGAGTGGACTTGGGGGGAGGGATTGCATAGCAGTGAAAGAGTTTTTCTTTTTTCTTTTCAAAGAGAAAAGTGAATGGGGGGGAGGGGATGAATAGGGAGAAAAGTGCAACAATGAATGACTGGAAACCCTAAGTCTCTGTTAACTTTCATTAAAAGTAATAAAATAAAATTTAAAAAAAGGAACACATGAGGTTGATAGGTGGTAGTTAAAAGCACCAGCTTTGCAACCAATCAGACCCAGGACAGAACTTCTCCCTGAGTGGGCCCAGAGTAATTGCCGTCCTGTAGGAGGCCTGCAGCTATGCCTGGGACCCTAAACCCCTGACAGAGCACAGAGCAGCACCAGAAATGGAAACTGTCTGACACCCAAAGGCCAAGAGGCACCTTCTTCAAAGGCTGGCACCTTGTGGAATCCTGCTCTGTTGCTTCTTTGGAGAGACTCCACGAGAGGGATCCGAACCATACCCAGAGGAGGAAGCAGGCAGGCTGCCCTGGCACTGGGTGGGGGGCAGGCGGCAGAGCCCACACCCAGGAGGCAGAGACAGCTAATCCAGCCTGGCAGCTCTCAACCCGCTGCCTGAGTGAATTGGTCTGGGAAGGTTTTCTAAAGGAGAGGAGGGTGGAGCTGGGGTGGGAGCAGAGGGGCCAGGACTGGTGAAAGAAAGTGCTCCAGTGACTTCCCGCTGAGATAGAGCTGCCCCTTAGCTCAGCCTCCACTCCAAAGCTCAACCACCTCCTCTTTGTCTTGGAATCAATTCCCTAGAGCTCTGGGAGCCTACCACCCAGGGCTGGGAGCTTATAAGAGGAATCTTGGCCCACAGGAATGATTTCTGGTAATGCAGCGGTTAAGTGCTATGCTGGTACTCAAAAGGTGGGAGTCTTCAGATCTGGCCCATCTGGTCCTGTAAAGGTTACAACCAACGACAAATCCGATGGTGCAGCTTTTCCTTGCCCATAGGGTCACGAGGCAGAAGGAGCTGCATGTCAATGGGTTTGGTTTCTTGTTTTTGACCCAAAGAGTCACACCACCTGGTACAGGGTAAGTGGCCTGCATCAGGCTGACTCCCTAGGCCAGTTACCTGAGCTCATGGGAAGACTGACTAGCCCAAAACACATCATCTGGGGGCCAGGCACTGACCCTCCCAGAGCGGGGATTTAGAAGGTGTGAGGCAGGGAGTCTGGCAGCCAGGAATCCTGAGAGCTGCTGGCTCTTTTAATTCCGCAGGGACATGTCCCTGCAGATCCCTAGGTTCCACAGCTTCAGCCTGAATGCCTTATACCCCAGCCTGGGAAAAGAGTCACAGGCAGGGCGACTGGGGGCTTCCTCAAGCCGGGGTACATTCTCAGAACTATGAAATTCATAAAGGTGGCTGGGTGCCCTTTGAAAATCCAAGTGAGCTGGGAGGACCCCAGGGGATAGGGGAGAGGAGAGATGCTGGGGTGGAGGACTGTTCAGTCTCTGCTTTGACAGCTGACATTTTCCAGAGCTCATGCCCGCAGGGGAAAGGAAATCAGAGCTTCCCACCTCACACATCTTTTTCCCATTTTGTTCCTTCTGCACAGAGAAAGCCATTAGGGCTGGGTCAGTCTGGGGCCTCACTCCCAAGCCCATGTCTCTGAATGTCTCTAATGGGCTATCAGGAGGGGTGGGGGTGAGGGTGGGTCACTGGAAGGACAGGGCCCCAGCCTAAGGGGCCAGACTCTGAACTCTGGCATCCCTTATTAATTCCCTCTCTGCTCAGGATGGAAGGGGGCTCAGGGACCAGGAATTTGGGCTAGGGGCCCTCCCTTGCTTTGCTCAAATCCCCTTATACCTCCGTCTGTCTCCAGGGAGTCTGGCTTACAGAGGTCTTTGGGGCGATCAGACCCGGATCTAGTCTGCAGCAGGAAGGGCCCTATGGTTGGGGAAGCTGGTTTTTATTATCCAATTTCTAGGGCTTTCGCCTCCCTGGAGCCCCTGACAAAGCAGACTGTAGACCCCCGGGGAACCAGACCGTAGGCTAGACTGTGGGTCACATTGTCTGGAGCCAGTAACAGCACTGGAGGGCCAGAAAGGATTAAGACCCTCAGGAGCTCTACTCAAGCTAGTTACCTCCTCTGGGAGGCTGTCCCACCAGCCCCTTTTACCTGCTCCCAGGGACAGTGAATCTAATGTCCTCTTTCTGTCTTCACAGAGAACTTCAACGCTCAGATCTCAGCCCTCCTCACCTCCCCTTCTCTGGGACCTTCCCTTCTCCCCTACTCTTATCTTTTTCTTTTTAGATCCCAGAGCCTACTTATCTAGCTCAGTGTTCACCTTCTGTAGTCAAGGCCAGCGGGGACAGAGTGAGCTCCCAACCCAGTCTGCAGCATCCCTGATTTCTTCTCTTTTTCATCAAAAATTCCAGATCCTCTTAATCAGTGAGGAATGCTCCTAACCCCTACTTTCCTTGCATTTCTTATCATCGGAAGAGGCACTTGGGGGAGGGCTTAGGTTCCCCAGGTCAAGGACGTTGGAGGGGTTGCAGGCTAACTGCAGGCTGTTTAGCTCTCCCCAGAGCAGGTCACTTTCCCCAAGTGCCACACAAACCCAGGTGTTCAGCCTGCTGAACTTGCTACACTACAACTTTCTCTCTCCTCCCTTGCACTGCCAGGGGTTAAGGTATGGGACAAGGAGTGGGAGTAGGAGAGGGGTCTGGCCCTGGTAACAAGATCATAAAAGCCAAAGGAGTTTAACTGCAGGTCATGGTGTTGATTGACTTCTCCCTCCCCACTGCCACCACTGGGGGATTCCTTAAGGGGGAGGAGAAGGGAGCCACATCTGGCCAGGGTCAAGCCCAGGCCTGTCCACCTTCAGATGTTGGCAGCTGCCACCAACAGACTGGGCCACTAGATCTCCGACCTCAACCTGAGACTTCCCATGGAGCAAGAAGAGTCAGTTCTTTCTCTCTTATTGCTAAGTTGGAACTCACTCATAGCTGACCCTCCAGCAACTTTCTGAAGCTGTAACTTGAACAGAAAGAGGGTCCCCATTTTTCTCCCTTGAAGCCACTGGTGAAACAACCACCAGAGAGGTGCTGTGTTGGGGTAAGCAGCTCAATGCCCTAGGACCACACCACAAACCAAACACCACACAGCAGGGGTCTGAAAAGTGAACTAGATTAGCTGCTAAACCAGGTTGGCAAGAAGCACCAGTCCAGGCGACTAAGCCAGGGCAGAAGGACCAAAAAGCAAAGATCTCAGGGTCTCAGGACAAGACTAGTGAAAACAGATGCCTGCTTCTCTGCAGGGTCTCCAGGCTCTTCTGTGGCTGCCCACACCTCCGTGGCACCCCCTGAGAAGGCTAAGCAGAGACAGGGGACTCTCCTAGGAGACAGAGGCACAGTCCAAACAGGTCCTCAGCCAGTGCATCCTCATCTCCTCCCTCTCCCCTCCCTTGGCTCAGCCCAGCCCTGAGGAGAGCGTTGGCAGCTGGAGCTGGGAATGAGGTGAAGAGCCAAGAACAACAGAGGCGTCGCCTGGATGCCTGGGTGCTGGGCAGATCTTCTCCTAGTCTAACTGCAATTCCTCCTATTACAGTCAGCCCCCTCCTCCTACCCTGGGTCTGACCCTACTGGACCACACCTGCTTACCTTTGTCAGAACGCACTGGCTGGCGTTGGAGGTCACAGTCATTCTGCCTTTGCATCCAATCATCCCTTCCTCCAGGTCATTCATGATTCCCTGTCCACTCTCTTTCTAGTTCTCAGGGTCTCTTCCTTGTACCCAAGTCTGGGGAAGGAGTTGCTTTTCCTCTAGATCTCAGACTCTGTCTCCCAGCTAGTATTTCAGTTTTCTGGAAACTCTTGGTCTAACTCCCACTCATCCTACTCTAATGAAAATTTCATGTGGGGAGAAGTCAGACCCTGACCTTAGCAGATTTGAGAGGGATTGGGTGCTTGAACCCAGTGCTGCAGACCACATCTGTCCCTCCATGCTGAGAAGTCCAGACTGCTGAGTGCAGGGCTGCAGGGTAGCAGGGGACACAATTGTCCCATCCCAGCTGCTAGCAAGCCCTCTTCTCTATCTCAGTGTCTCCCACCTCCTGAGTCCTGCCTTCTGCCTTTGTACTGGGCAGCAGAGACCCAGGTGTCCAGTCCCACCTGGGTTTAATTTCTCTGTGACTTTCAGCCAACAAACCCTCTGACCCAGCAGATGCAATAACACTGCTTTGGGTGAGGCTCTTCTCCAAGTGCTGAATTTGGCTAGAGAATCAACTTGGTCTCAGTTGGGGGTG
Organism: Elephantulus edwardii; assembly: GCF_000299155.1. Classification (NCBI taxonomy): domain Eukaryota; kingdom Metazoa; phylum Chordata; class Mammalia; order Macroscelidea; family Macroscelididae; genus Elephantulus; species Elephantulus edwardii. The sequence goes on from NW_006399926.1 coordinate 951,375, forward strand.
AGGATAAGGGGTTCAAGACTATCTCATTCTCCTCATCCTGTCTACTGTTCCTTCCGAAGGAGTGGCTAGGCTGGCTGGTCTTACCTCTCCAACTAACCTGGGAAAAAATGAGAAAGAGAAGTGTGGAGGGGGGAGTGTCTTCTCTTTCCAAGCTTCCTGGATGTAATTGTACATAAATCCACATCCACTCGTGCTCAACCATCTAGAAACCCATCTTCATTCTTTCTGCTGCAAAACCACCACTTTCCTCTTAGCCATGATGCAGTGGAAACAAAGCCCCAAAATGTTCCTTTCCTAACACTCTCAAGCCTCATTCCATTTTTCCTCCCCACTCCACCCCCAATCCCCGATTCAGCTCCCCCTATCTCGCTCCCCTCACCAGCTTCTCTCACCAGTTTTGTGCTCTGCCCCCTAGTAGAGTCTCTAAATTCCTGAGAGAGACCCCCCACCCTCAACCCAGAGAGGTGTGATCAAGACTGGAAGGGTGGGGGAAGGGCTTGCCCTGCACAGATCTGCAACACATTTGGTCATAATTAAAAGGCCAGCGACACTAGGAAATTCCTTCTCCTTATTGATCCCAGCGGGAAATTAAAGCCAGTTGTTTGTGAATGAGTGGCTGATGCTCACTGTAACTCCTCCCCGTCACCTAGTTGCAGGGCCCCCAGCCCCTGCCCCTTGCCCTGAGGCTCCACCATCCTCCACTCCTGCCCTTCCTTCTTCACCTCCTCCAGCCCTCTCATCTTTCAAGCTTCAATCCCCCGGTATTGTCTTCCAACTTTCTTCCCCAGCATCCTTCCTAAGCCTCCCCCGCCCGAATGCCTGCTGCTGTCTTGGGTTAACTGAACTGCTGGAGACACAGCACTCCAGTCCCAGCTGTTCAGCACACTGCTCTGGACGCCATCCACCTCCTTCAACCCAGGTTGGGGTGCTGGCCGGCTGGAGCTCAGGCCCAGAGCTGCCAAACCGCAAACACTCATATCTGGAAAGAATTCCCCTCCCAGCCCTACTTCCCTTTGTCTTACTTCTGTCTCTTTGGAAATCCTGGCCCTGCTGGCCCAAGGAGGGAAGTGAGGAAAGGAAGGGAGGGGAGTAAGCCCCAGGCCCCCAGGTCTCCATCCCAGGGAGCCCACCCCTCCCTGGCTTCTGCCTCCCCACTATGCACAGATCCATTGAATTTGTCTCCCCCTGTTCTAGTACCAAGGAGCCCTCCATGTTCCTTCTAAGAGTTCCTGGAAGTTTAGGCTTCTTCATCTTGGTGACCATCTTTTGGGTGAGGTTTTCACATCCCTAGTCACAGGGTTTGTCAGGAGTCGACTCTTTTCTTCTGTTGAGCAGAAGACTGGAGTTTAGACTGCAGGCTCAAAAGGGCTGCAGTGGAGTGGAGGCAGACATAATTCCCTGGGTGGGAGAGGTAGAAGCTGCGGAGGTGGGAAAGAGGGGCAGAGGAGTCTGGTTTCTGCCATGTTCTCTCCCCAGGCTCTCCCCATCCCTTTGGCTAGGAGCCTGATTTCACTGTCAAAACTTAATCCCCCTCCTTTTACCTACAGCAGTGAGCAGCCAGCAGGGAGGGGGGGGAGGAGCCCCAGCAGTGTCTGCAACCCTAGGCCCAAGGCATCCCTCCAGCCCAGGTCCCTCTTTTCCCACTATGCCTTTGTCCTCCCTGAAATGCTCCTACACATGCTGCCCTCTTACTTCCAGAAGCCCACAACTTCTACAGTCCCAAATATATCATCCTCCTCAAAACCTGGACCTCCAAACCAGCCTGAAGAGTCCAACTCCCTTCTTCAAACTTGACAGTTCATTGGCTACTTTAGGATTAAGCCCTACCTAAAAATTCTTTCTGTAATCTAATCTCAATCCCTCCTGCTGCAGGGTCAAGCAACCTCGCTACTTTACCCCTCACTCTGTAGAAGCCATTAATTTCAGAGGTTTCCTCTTTCACAGCCCAGAAGCCAGACTCAGGACCTCTTCGATTCTTAATCTCAGTTCTAAAGGTCAAATCCTCTAGCCCCTCTCCTTTGGCATCAGGCTCCTCCTCAACTCCAGCCACGGATCCCTTTCTAAGGCTCATCCCCAGACTTGCAAGGATAGTATGGGCTCGAAGAGCCTGTTGTCTGCTCCACCCCTGGCCACGCTGGCAGGGAGGGACGGGGCGGAGAACCAGGGACCAGATGCAGCGTTTTCTGTCCCCATCTCTGAAGGAGCTGAACGGAAAGCCTCAGGGTCGGCCGTGTTTAGGGCAAGCGGGTCCACATGTACTTCTTCGCCGAGAGCAACAGGGCTTGAACGTTGAATAGGCCAGAAAGACTCTATTCACTCCTGACTTCACCTCGCTCTGGGCTCTGCTCCTTTGCAGTTTTATTGTTGAGTCTCCTGTCCTGTAGAACCCTCTTTTCTGGGTATCGCCCTACCCCCACCCCGCTCACCATCAGGGTCTCGCCCCAATCCCGCTTAGGGCTCCTTTTGGTTCTGTGTCCCTCCTCCCTTCTTTGATCTCCCACTTCAAAGTGGAGCCCAAAGCCACTCCTTCCGCCCATTTCACCGCTCAGGGAGGTGACACCTGAGACCCTGCCCCTCCCCCTCCCCAGGCACCAGCCTCCCTACAGCCTCGGGGGTGGCAGCGCTGCGCGCCCGGCCTCCCGCCTCTGCCCCCCGCCGCCGCCCCCGACCCCCTCGGGGGTCTGGAGAAACCAGCGGCGCGGAAAGAGACTTAATAAAGAGCTTGTGTCAAGCGATGGGTTGTGACCTTTGCCCTCCTCTCGCCTCGTGCCTTGGGCTCCTACTTAACCCTTCGCTGCCTGCTCAGCATATTAAGAAGAAATGAGTCACTCGGTGCCGATTTCCAGCGTCTGCAGGCGCACCCCCAACACCCCCGGGGCCAAGCAGCGAGGGGTTAGAGAAGGCAGGAAATGAGAGGAAAAGCGCGGCGCTGCTCCCTCGCGGCCCTCCGAGTGACTCCAGCAGGGGGCGCCGTTGCCTCTCCAGGTGCCAGCCCCCGGGGCGCCCCCGGCCCCTCTCCGAGTTCCCAGCAGTTCCGAGCCGCCCCAACCGATCCAGTTCAGGCTTCAGTGGAGCCTCAAACAGCTGCCCGTTCCCTTTCCCAGCACCGACTTGCAAAACAGAGTTTTGCCCGCTAGCCCACAAGTGGGATCATTGGGTGTTCAGCGCCAGGGAGTCGAATGCACCTCGTCAGACTGGGGAGACGTGCGAGACGGGCCCATCGAGCTGCTGAACGGGTCCCGGTCTCTTCTTCAACCGCAATCCAAAAAACGCTCGTCTTCCCTCCATAACCTTGTCCTGGCCATTCATTTGCTCTGGAGCCATCTCGGCCTCCGATGTACCCTGGGACGCCCCCCGCCCCCCAACCCGATGGGGAACTAGACCAGAGGCCAAAAAGGAGATAGCAATGCAGGGCCCCAGGCCCCCCCAGGTGGGGGGGCGGGGCAGGGGCGGAGCCACCTCATTTCTGGGCAGGGGCGGTCCTGGCGCCTGGTATAAAAGCTGCCCGCTGGGTCCCTGGCCAATTTTGGGGTTGACCTGAGTCGTCTCTTACTTTAAGATCCAAGCGATCCCCGCCAAGGCGGCAACGGGATCTCTTCTAGAGGACTCCGCGTCCAGTGCTCCAGCCGAAGGACCTTGGAAGACCACCACCTGCGCCACCACCATGCCCAATTTCTCCGGCAACTGGAAGATCATCCGGTCAGAAAACTTCGAGGATTTGCTCAAAGCGCTGGGTAAGGTTTTTGAGGGGCCTGGGCGGGGCGAGGTGGCGCTGGAGCCCTTGGAGGAAAGATGAGAAAGAAAAGGTGGGGTATCAAATCAGTAGGGAGTCAGACAGAGTCTGGGTTTAGGAGGCTGGGCGCCTGCATCCCCAAAGAAAAAGGGGCCAGACGCCTGGGACACAGGACACTGAGCCCGGATGCTTAAATCCTGCTTTCACCAGCCGGGCGCCCACGAGTGCCAGCGCCTGCGGTGACTCAGAGCCTGTGAATCAAGTAGAAACCAGAAACACGAGGTCGGCTTCCCTGAGGGGTGAGGGTGGGCTAGCCTCGATGCCTTGGCTGGGCTGACCAGTACAGAAGCTGCCCACTGGGGCAGAGTCACAAGCTTCCTGGCTGAGAATCTGGGTCCCTACCCCACTGAGCCCCTCCGGGACATGCATTCCTTCCCAGTGTCCCCTCCCCGCCGCTGTAACTCAATCCCTGGACAGGTTCATTATCCTTCTGTGTGCGATCCACCCATCAGGTGATCCTTGGTCCTCCTTTGCCTCCCCCCCTCTTCCCCTCTGTGAGAGAAATATTTTCCTACAGCTTGAAACTCCACAGCCCTAAAATCTCTCCGGATAATTATCACTTTCTTGTATTTCAGCAAATGGCTTCATGTGAAACCCCAGCTCCCTATTTCAGAAAATTCCAATCCTCTCTTCTTTCTCTCCAGAGACAACTCCCCCAAACCTGGTTCCCACCCAGTTAGGGGTGCACTTGGCTGAGGTGATAGAAGCTGAACCACCCCAGACTGTCCCTCCAGGCTTCTGGGAAGGAGGGAGGGTCTGGGAAGGGACAGAGCTCCATCACTGGGAAGATTTCTGTGCAGGAACATGGAAGTTAGACTGCATTCAAGACGCCCAGCAATTGAGAGTTAGACCTGGGAAACTGTGAGCTTAAGGATCACCCCAGGGTCTTTCCCAGGCATGAATTTCTGGACTGAACAGAGAAAATAAAGACCGCAATGGGGGAGGGACCTGTGGAAGTTTGTCTGGACTGAAGAACAGTCTGGAAATTCTGTGGGGAGAGCCTCCATTTCCATTGTTCCTTGATGTTGAGTTCTCCCTGCAATCTAACCACAATCCTTATTGAAATTAAAGACCAAAACATAGAAATTTTCCTTTCAGAAAGCCTAGTTATCACTCCTCCTTCCTCGTCTTCTCTTGATCCTGGCCCCTGGCCCCAGTGGATGAGGTGGTGGCCTGGCACCCCCAGGCCTTAGCTGGAGAATAAAATCCAAAGCCTAATTCAGTTGTCTGCCTTCAGTCTGTTTGTCTTCCCTGCAGGGTCCCTTGGAGCCACGTGCCCTCCTCAGACCCTGCTGGGGGTACAGATTGAAAACAGACCTGTTAGACAAATACAGCCCTGAGCCAGCCAAGGTCAGCGAGCCTGCCCTCAGCTCCACAGGCACCAGAGGCTGGCTGGCCTTCTGACTGCAGCCTCTCCTCCACAAGAACCTCAATTCCTTCTCAATCCCGTTTGACTTAGTACAGGGATCCTCTCCTGATGAGGGATGCTCAGGCTTTTGATACCTGACTCATCCAATGTGAACAGCCGATAGCAGGATAGACTTCCCTGACAGTCACAGACAATGAAATAGTCCTCTTGCCCAAGAAGATAAGATGGGTTGTGTCACATCTACCTGCTCAGTTGGGCCTGGCTCCAAAAGATCAACAGCTAAGAAACTGGGCTCCTATGACTCCAAAGGCATAGCGCTCCCCCTCCCTCTCCCTGGTGTCTGAAACAGAGAGGGTCTTACTTTAGTGCCGAGGAGGAAGAGAACTGATGTTGTTCTAGGAATCCAGACCTGGAGGAAGGCCAAGGACTCTGGGCCAGATCAGCAGCAGAGGAATTGCAGTTGCCTGGTCCGGCCAAGCTTGGCCCTTTTCTCCCCACCTGTTTCTCCCCTGAAGGGTTCTGTTCCAGCTCAGGGCAGGAGGCCAGGCCAGGTGAGGCGGGGGTGTGCAGCGTAGCCTGTGCCAGATGTTCCTCCCAACCTGCAGGTCTTCCTGCCATAGGGGCTTTCTAGGGAATACAGAAAAAGGTCTAATCTGAGAGGCATGGTGTGCACAGGGATTCTGGATCCATAGAGGCTAAAGGAGAAGGCTGACCCAGCCAAGGTGGTAGTGGGGTGGTTCTGGAGTGAAGTAGGGAGCACTGTTTCTTTTTTCCCTTTCTTTGGGGCAGGAGGGAATTCTGTTAAGGAGAGAAGGACCTGGGAGCCCTACAGGAGGGTGAGTGAGCTGGTGGTCTGATGCAGGGAGCTTTGAGTCCCAGCTCTGGCTTTCTTTTAATCTTCCCTCTTCTGGATAAAAATAATAGCAATGATGACAAGAACTACTGTTCCCTAAGACTTTATATGTGTGCTAGGTCCCAAACACATCTCATCCCATTTGATAGACTTTTGAAGAGGCTATTATTTTCTTTTCAGTTGAAGAAATTACAGCTCAGAGAGGTTAAGCCATTTGTCCATGGTGGGCCATCCGCTAAGGGGCTGAGCCAGGCGGAAATCACCTTCTAATGACTCTCAGTGCAGAGCCTCTGGCTTCCCAGGCTGCTGGCCCATCTACAGATGGAAGTGGCTGCTCCACCTTCACCATGCTGAGAACTCCTGCTCCACAACTGACTCAAAGAAAGATCAGTGGTTTGAAAAGTGCTGCGCAAGAAAAGTCTGGTGATCTGCTTCTGTAAAGATTACCACAAGAAAATTTTATGGCATAGTTCTACTCTGGGACACATGAAATTACTGATCATGAGTTCAATTGACTTAGTGGTAGTGGTTCTGTTTTCTTTTTGTTCTGTTTTCTTATTCTCCTCATTTTCAGGAGGGGCAGACTAGTGGCAAACAAAGCCTTCCTGGTACCAGGTAGCAGGCCGGACAGGGTAGAGAGAAATGGCTCCTAATTCCCAGGACAGGAGGGGCACTCTGGTGATGTAATCTGTAGGTAGTTGTGATGCTAACCGAAAAGGGGTGCCTCTCTGGGGGTTCAAATCCATGGGACAAAGATAGGTAGTCTCCTCCTATGTGATTCACAGTCTGAAAATCTGCTAGAAGGAGGGTCAGCCATACATTGGTTCCAAGCCAGCCACAATGAGTTTGAATCTCTGAGTCCCAGGACTTAATCGTGGGGCTTGACTGGGGAGGGTCCACCCTATACTTGGGCAAGGGCAATGATGCAGTGGCAGAGTGGAGCCCATCCCTGCACAGGGTCCAAGCCCAGGAAGACAAAGGACTAGAAGTGAGCTGCACAGAAGCAAAGCCAGGCCTGCAGCAGATGCTGGCTGGGTGAGGGGCACAGAGAGGAGCTGCCCCAGAGTTTTGTGCAAACACAAAACTGAGATCTGGGGAGCCCCATCCAGGGTGACTCAACAAGGCAGGGCCTGGGGGTGGGGAACAGCCCCTAGGACAGGATCCACCTGCCATCTCCACCCCAGTACCTTCCTGGGTACCCTCACGTTCTCCCGCCATCAGCACAACCTGCTCTAGCTGTCGCATGGGGTAGGCATGAGACAAGTGCCTGGAGCACCCTAAAGGTGAACTTCTGTTTTTCAGGGGTGAATATGATGCTGAGGAAGATCGCTGTGGCCGCGGCCTCCAAGCCAGCTGTGGAGATCAAACAGGAGGGAGACACTTTCTACATCAAAACCTCTACCACAGTGCGGACCACTGAGATTAACTTCAAGGTTGGGGAGGAGTTTGAGGAGCAGACTGTGGATGGGAGACCCTGTAAGGTGAGTGCCCTTGGGATCATGGGAGCAGGCAATGCCAGATCCCAGTAGAGGAAGTTTTTGAGTAGTGTTGGTGTTGGGTGGGCCCGGCCTTTATTCCTCCCACTGCATTTCCTTGCCATGGCCCCCTTCTCACGCGGCCATCTCTTGCTTGCAGAGCCTGGTGAAATGGGAGAGTGAGAACAAACTGGTCTGTGAGCAGAGACTTCTGAAAGGAGAGGGCCCCAAAACCTCCTGGACCAGAGAACTGACCAATGATGGAGAGCTGATCTTGGTGAGCTCCTCTTCCTCCCATGGCTGTTCTCCTCACACTGCTGGAGCTGGATCACGCTGTCCTGACCCCATGCAGTGCCCTGTGGGAATTAGGAACGATGCTGCCTTCTTTGCGGAGTACTCTGTGCCTCCCATCCTGAACCAGGGCCAGCTCTGCATGTCAACAGGCACGAGCACTGAGGGCCCCCCTTCACCCCCCACAGTCCCCTGGGAAATCCTCCTGGCTTGGAGAGAAGGAAATGGGAGTCATCCCTGGGACTCTATTGTCTTCCTTTCTATGATAGGGACCAGCCTCTGAGCCAAGAAACAGGTTTGCATTTGGGGACCATCCAATCCTCCTCATCTTCCAAAACCACAGAAGCTCAGGGGCCTCCTCTGCTAACAACTCCTTTTGTCTTTTCAGACCATGACGGCGGACGACATTGTGTGCACCAGGGTCTATGTTCGAGAGTGAGTGACCGTGGGTCCACACTGCCAGAGTCCACCACCGGCCCATGCTCAGCGCCCTGCCCCCACTTCCTTTCACCTTCTCCTCCTAGGCTAGCTGTCCCCTCACCCTGTCACTTCTGGAAGTCAGTCACTAGGATGCCTCCTGCAGTCTCTGATTTATTTTTATTTTTTACCTCTTGTCTCATCCTCACACTTCCTTTGAGGGATGGATTGATTGCAGGAGGTCCCAGATGACTGCCCCCACCCAAAGTCAGCAGTCCTAGCCCCAGACTACCCCAAAACAGGATTTCCCTCTCTTCTTTCTCTGAGAGCATGTAGGGGCCAGAGTGGACAAGACTGGTCCTCTGGCTTCCACTCTGTCCCTGTAGCCTATACACGTTAGAATATTTATTTGTTAATTTTATTAAAATGTTTTAAAAAAATGAACTGGTTTCTGATTCAGTGGGAAAGGGGTTGAGAGGTTGCCCAAGTTCAGCTTTGCCTTTGGAATGTAGTGTGGGGCAGGGATAGGGTTTCAGCACCCTGGTTTTGAGTTACACAATAGGGAGGGAATGGTCCTTCCTGTCACTCTTAACCACCAGCTTTCCATTTACTGCTGAATCCACAAGACTGTCTCCACTTCTTCTCTTCTAACCTCTGTGCTCCCCTGCTGAGGTCACCAGGGCCTCCTCCTCCTGCAGATGCACTGAGGGGCTGACCATCACTTCCCATGTTCTCAGTGATGGTGACATAGCTTTCTCCTCCTCCTCCAATTGTTCTTTCTTTCCTCCAGCTCTAATCTGTGGGCAGCTCCAGGCCAGGCCCCAGTCTCCCACATGGTTCCCCAGATGAGCTCATACACGCCCACAAGCTGGCCTTTGCTCCTGCCCAGATCTCTTGGTGAGAGACCTCATCCTATCCGTTGACTCTCTGTGTCTGAGACAAGGCCATCTCTGTGACTGTCCCTCCTCCCTTCTTTGACGTCTCTTATACACCCTTCTCTTCTTGGCTCCTCGATTTAGGCCTCTTGGGACCCCTAGACTTCTGAAGAAATTCTGGAAATCTACTTGCACATCGAGGTCTAAATCTCCAATTCCTCCATGGACTCCCAGATCCTTTCTCCTCCTCTCCCTCTCCTGGCCACTACCCTTCTCGTCGCTCATCAGGGCAGCTTCTAACTTCTGCCCTGCTCTCTTACTATCATGACAGATAATGGAAAATAAACACAGGGATTGGAATTAAGAAAAAAATAAGTACAAATTGGCTCCCACATACTAGTTGTGTGACTTTGGGCAAACTGTTTTGTTTCTGAGAGCCTTAGTTTATGAGTTCTTTAAAACACAAAATAATGTATTGAATGGTTAAGGTGCTGGGAAGCTATGGGTTCAGCCAGTGTTAGGTGTGATTACATCCAGGATTCAGAACAAGGTCATCAACTTCTTCCTCATCAGCCATCCTACTCATTTCTATTTCTCTACATTGACCACATTCAGTCTGGGCACAGCCTTTCCTCCAAAAGCTCTCACTCATTACCATCGAATCAGAGCCAACTCATGGCTGACCCTCCAGCAGATTTTCAGAGGCTGTAGATCACACAAGAGGAGATTGTGCAGCCTTTTTCCTTAGAGCTGCTGGATTTGACCCACCGGAGAGGCACCACCTCTGGGTGAGCAACGTACTCCCTACCCATCAGAGCTTTCTAATGACTTCTGCCAATAGGACTGATTACAGGTTGAGATTCCAAAAGGAAGTAGCTCCCAGGGTCTTTTCTTCAGCCTCCCAGAAGAACACAATTTTGTCCTGCTTGGATCCTGCAGCCTCCTGTGGGCAAACAGTTGACAGGGAAAGGAGCCCAGTGACTAGTCTGGCCTGGGCCTCACAAAAACATACTGGACTAAAGAACAGGTTGAGCATTGTAATCCACAGCCACACACTGCAATGCCATGCATGGGAAGAAGCCATTTTCCAATGAAGAGGAACACTATGAGTCATAATTTTCTAATCTATAGGTTGGATTCTCTCTCCATACCTATTCAATCTGCAAATTATCTGAGAAGCTGGACTCTATGAGAAAGTGTGTGGCATCAGGATTGGAGGGAGACTTATCAATAACCTACATTATGCAGATAACACAACCTTGCTTGCTGAAAATGAGAGAACTTGAAGCATTTGTTGCAGAAAGTCAAGGAATGCAGCCTTCAGTATGGATTGCATCTCAGCGTTGAGAAAACAAAGATTCTTAGCACTGGATAGATAGGCAGCATCATGATAGATGCAGAGGAGATTGAAACCATCAAAGCTTCATCTTGTTTGGGTCCAAAATTAACACCCTTTGGTACCTACAGTCAGGAAATAAGGTGATGCATTGCGCTGGAAAAATCTGCAGTTAGAAACCTCTTCAAATCATTGAGGAGTAATAATGTCAGTTTCAGGACTAAGGTGCATCTGAGCCAGGCCATAGTCTTTCAGATTACTTGTTATATACCTGATGCCTTTGAGCTGTGGTGTTGGAGAAGAGCACTGAACATCCCATGGACGGCCAAGAAAACTCTCAGAGAGGGTTCTTTGGAGGCAAGAATGATGAGGTTATGCCTCACATACTTTGGGCATGTTGCTAGGAGAGGCTATTCTTTGGAGAAAGATATGATGTTGGAAAGCGAAGAAGGTCAGTGGAGGAGAGGAAGACCTTCAACCAGGTGGACTGATGCAATGACTGCTACAATGGGCTTTTGTGTGTCAGAAAGTGTGAGAATGGCACAGCATAGAACAGGGTTCAGATATTCTGTTCATAGGGTTACTATGAGTTGTACTCGACTAGATGACACCTAACAACAACAACATGAAATAGTAATTCATTTTTTATCATTATTATTTGGACTAGCAATTAGGGAGCTGTTGTGATCCAGTGGTAAGGAGTTGCACTGCCAACTCAAAGGCACTTCGTTCGAATCATCAGCTCCTCTGTTAAAGAAAGATGACAGCCTGTAAAAGATTTACAGCCTGTAAAAGCCCACTGATGAGTCATCTATGAGCTGGTTCGGACTTGGTGGCAAAAACACAGACTAGCAATGACAATCTCACAGGCAGCTGGTGTTGGTTGCCATGTAGTCGGCCTACAATTCATGGCCACCCCATGCATAATGGAGTGGAACACCGGCCCAGTCCAGCACCACCCTCGTGATCAGTTGGATTTTCATTGGCCGAGTCTCAGAAGTATCTTGCCAGCCCTTTCTTCCTAGTCTCAGTCTGGAAGCTCTGCTGAAACCTTCAGCATCATAGCTACATGCAAGCCTCTACTGACAGACAAGATAGAGACAATGGTGACTGCACACAGGCGTACTGGCTGGAAGAGGAGAATTCAGTCACTGCACCATCAGTGTCCTCTTTTTTTTCTTCTTTTTTTAAATTTATTTTAATAATTTTAATGAACATTTACAGAGATTTTGGATTTCCATTCATTCATTGCTGCACTTCTCTCCCTGCATCAGTGTCCTCTTAACCATCGTAAACTTGCAGAAACACTGACAGTCCCATGTCTCTAAACCACCTCTGCAATGCTGTCAAAGCAATCCTTCCGAAACACAAATGCTCTTGTGTGTCATCGCTGTTTAAAGCTCACTTTACTGGCATCCCCTATTTTCATCCAGAACAAAGTCCAAACTGATAATTAGAAGCCTTTGAAGACGTGGTCCCCATCCCTCACTGGATACCTTCCTCTGAGCAGACCTCTGAGGAGCCCTTGCTGGATAACTTGCCTCCTTCTCCACCTATTGGCACCAGCACTTCTCAAAGCTGGGCTCCTCGCCACCCTGGGCAGCCTCTTCCATCTGAGCTGACAGCCAGTGGTCACGCTTTGCAGCCTCTGTGTCGAGAGAGGAGCCTCCTGAGTGCCCTGGGGCTGGACGTGGGCTGGGCTCCTGCCCCGTGAGAGGTCATAGGACAGACCAGGGACTGGGGAGAGGAGAACAGAGCCCTGGGAAAGCAGGACTTCTCTCTCACTCATTTTCATTTATTCATGCAATTCTTTCCTGAAAACACAGCAATGAATAAAACAGACTAAATCCCTTCCTTCATGGGGCCCATATGCAAAGGAGACCTTTATTGCAGAAAGATAAGTCATTTAAAGAGAAATTGTTATTGTAGCTACTATCAAGTGGATTCGGACTCAGGGTGACTCCATGCTGCGGAGCAGAACTGCTCCACAGAATGTCCGAGGTTTTTTTTTTTAATTTTATTATTTTTGTGTGCGTGTGCCGTCAAATCAGATCTGACTGGTACAGGAGGAGATTGTCCCTCCTTCCCCGGCAGAGCATCTGGTGGATTCGAACCGTTCGCCTCTGGGATTGTAGTTGCGGCTCCTTGCCACTAGGCCACCAGAGCTCCCCTTGTTTTGTTTTTTAAAAAAAATTATTTTATTATTTTTGTGTCTGTGTATACCATCAAATGGGATCTGACTGGTACAGAAGAAGATTGCCCCTCCTTCTCCAGCAGAGCATCTGGTAGATTTGAACCACATACCTCTGGGATTGCAGTGCAGCTTCTTGCCACTAGGTCACCAGAGCTCCCTTGAATGTCCAAGGCTTTTAAGAAGCAGACTATGAAGCTTGTCTCCAGAGATACCTCTGAGTGAATCAGAACCACCGAACCATTTATGCTCACCCAGGGACTCAAGAAGAAGGGGGAGGGGGGGAAGAAAGTAAAAAGCACTAAAAATGGACTGCTTTAAAGTGTGGCATTAGAAGAAAAGGCTGGCTATCCCATGGATGGCCAACAGAACAAATGGATATGTCTTGGAGAAAGTGCAGGCAGAATGCTCCTTGGAGGCAAAGATAATAAAGCTTTTGGACATGTTTCTAGAAGTTATTCCTTGGAGAGGGACCTCATGCTTGGAAAGGTGGAGGGTCAGTGAAGGAGAGGAAGGTCCTCAAGCAGGTGGACTGACACAGTGACAGCAGCAACGGGTTTGAGTGTGTCAGAGACTGTAAGGCTCGCATAGGACAGGACAGGGCTCAGACTGATTGTTCATAGAGTCACTACGAGTCGTGATTGATTTGATGACACCTAACAACAACAATAAATAAATAATTGCCTCTTGTAGTAAGAGCAATGAAGAAACAAATAGGGTGGGATGGAGGAGGCCTCATTTAGATTGAGGGTGAGGTAGGAGTGTTAGGAGATTAAGTGTCAAAGGACACTTAAAGTGGGACCTAACGAAATGCTAGGGTAGAAAGAGAGGGTGCTCTAGGCAGAGAGACCATGGGGAGACTGGGTGGAGTGCAAGGTGACTGGAGGGACGTCAGAGGTTGGTCATGCAGAAGCTGAAAGATCCAAAGGCCATGGTTAAGTGTTTGTTTTATTCTTAAGAGCAAGGTGCAGACTCCAGGGTGTACTAGATGGTGGGCAAAGGGAATGAGGGTGTCAAAAGTGGCTCTTGGAAATAGTGGAGCCACCACAGAAACGTTTGGCAGATTTTTAAGAAGTTGAACAAGTTGTTGTTAGGTTCCATTAAGTCATCTATGACTCATAGTGACACTATGAACAATCGATCTGAATCCTGTCCTATCCTGTGCCATCCTCACAATCTGTGACACACTCAACCCATTGCTGCAGTCACTGTCAGTCCATCTGGTCGAGGGTCATCCTCTCCTTCACTGACCCTCCACCTTTCCAAGCATAAAATTCCTCTGTATTGCTATTGACATGTAACCCATATTGAAGGCTGTAGTCTTTGATCTTCTGTAGTAATTGCTTCAGGCTGGAACAGCATCAACTGCCGTAAATTCAAGCTGGATTCAGAAGTGACTATGACATGAAAATATCATCGCTGATGTCAGATGGATCTTGGCTGCAAGCAAAAGCCACTAGAAGGATGTTTAGTTGTATTTTACTGATTACACAAAGGCATTCAAATTCTCAAAGGCATTAATTCTTCTTCTATCATCCTTAGTCATTGACCAACTCCCAGATATATAGCAAGCAATTGAAAAATATCATGGTCAATCCTGAAGGCACGTGGTTCGAATCCACCAGATGCTCTGCTGGAGAAAGAGGGGCAATCTCCTCTTGCTAGTTGGATCTGATTTGATGGTACACAACAACAACAACAACAACAACAACAAAGGAAGAAAAAGATCATGGTTTGGACTGGGCACATCTTAGTCTTTAGATTGGCATTGTTGCTCTTCAGCCCTCTGGAGAGGTCCCTGACAGATTTTCCCAATACAATTTGTCTTTTGATTTCCTTACTGCTAGTGCAAAGAGTGTTGATTGCGGATCCCAGCAAGAGGAAATCATTAACAACTTCAATCTTTCCTCTATTTATCATGATGCTGCCTATTGGGCCAGTGGTAAGGATTTTTGTCTTCTTGATGTTGAAATGCAATCCGTATTGAAGTGTGCAGTCCTTGATCTTCTGCAGTAAGCACTTCAAATCCTCCTCAGTTTCTGCAAGCATGGGTTTGTCATCTGCACATTGTTGATGAGTCTTTCTCCAATCCTGACCCCACATTCTTCTTTATAGAGTTCAGCTCATTGAGTGATCTGTTCACCATAAAGATTGAAAAGGTATGGAGATGTGCGGGGGCGGGGCGGTGGAGGGTGGGCTGGAAATTAATCACGGGGTCACACAATTTGATGGGTCAGGTGGGTTAGGGAAATAGGAAGGAACTGATGTGAAAAACAATATATTTTAATTTTGTAAATAAACTAGAATAATTTGTTGTTGTTGTTATGTGCCGTTGAGTCGCCTGCGACTCATAGTGACCCTATGTACAACAGCCCTAA
>NW_006399926.1:967037-974992 GCF_000299155.1 Elephantulus edwardii
CACTCTGCAGCAGGCGCTTCAGGTCCTCCTCAGTTTCAGCAAGCAGGGTTGTGTCATCCGCATAACGCAGATTGTTGATAAATTGTCCACCAATCCTGACCCCACATTTCTCCTCATAGAGCCCAGCCTCCCGGATAATCTGTTCTGCATATAGGTTGAAAAGGTATGGAGATGCTAATCTTCTCTGTATCGTTCCAATTTTAGTATATGTGCTGCTGAAGCGAGCACAGAATAATTTAAAAAATTAAAAATTTTAAAAAGAGATATAAACCCTTTTGTAAGATAAAAATGGAGTCAGGCTATCCTGACCAGTTCACAGTCTGTTATGAACATCCAATAAACCTCAGTTTCTTTCTCTAGCTCTCACTTTGTATTGGTGTCTTTCTTGTATATCCTAGTCAGAACTTTCTAGTTCTTACTCAAAGAGGCCCCTGGACCTCTTTTGGAAATCATCCCCTTGACATTTTGGGGGCTCCTCATCGAGGATAGAATTTCTGAGGACTCCTGACCACTGAGGACTCTTCTACTACATACAGCGTGATTTGCAAACTATGAGACAACCTTCTTCTCAAGTCCAAGTTACACCTTTGGAGTGCCTCTTGGACCCCAAATGGACTCCCTAAAGAAGAAGATTTTTTTTCTTTTCCAATGTGTTATGGCGAACCTACCCTTTGGGGACTCTGAAAAATGGCCAGTGGAAGGTGCCTTACCTATAAAACCCTTTTAAATTAGACTTGTTTGGGAGGAGATTGGGAAAGTGGAGTGAACTATCTTATGTTCAGGCATTTATGTTTTTAAGAGATCAAATCTCTTTATGTGCAAAATATGGACTTGAGGTAGACTCTAAGCCCAGTCTACCCACGAGAGACACTACCCCAGCAGCAGAACCCCCTCTAGGGAGCTTGAAATCAACTCTGGGCAAAGAGACATCTTTAAATGAAGAAACTCCCTCAACTAAAGAGACACCACTACAATATAATGCTCCCAGCCGACCCCCCACCCAAATATATCTTCTCTTGCTTCCTCTTCAAGAAGTGGGATGGAATAAAGGGCAAACTATGTAGGTGTATGTTCCCTTCTCCATGAGTGATCTGCAAAACTGCATGGAAAAGTTAGGATCTTTCTCTACTGATCCAAGAAAATTTATTGATGAGTTCCAGAAAATTATGTCTATCTTTGATATGACATAGAAGGACTTAATTGTTCTCTTATCATTTTGTTGTTCTCCTGATGAAAAATAAAAAATATTGGCAGCAGCGAGGCATAGAGCATCAACTGGGGCAACTGTAATCCCTGGCCAAAATTCTGACTGGAGTTACCAGCCAGGCCAACCAGGAACTCAGGGACAAGCAGCTTGGGACTACATGCAGACTTGCTTGCTTGAAGGGATGAGAGAAATTCAGATTAAACCAGTTAATTACTCAAAGATAACAGAAATTATCCATGACAAAGAAGGGAGTCTGGCAGCCTTTTAGGGAGAGACTTGTTGAAGCCATAAAAAAAGTTCACAAACTTAGATCCTGAAAGCCCTGAAGGCAGAGTAATTCTAAATACTCACTTTATAAATCAGGTGGGCCCTGGATATTAGAAGGAAGCTTCAGTGAATCTTCAACACAAGGCAATGGGGCCTCAAAGTGATCCGAATGAACTTTTGTTTTTGTTTGCTTTATTTAAATTTATTATTAATTTCAGTAAAAATTTACAGAGGTTTTGGATTTCCATTCATTCATTGTTGCATTTTTTTTCTCCCCTCCCAACCCTCTCTCCCCTACTACACTACCCTCTTGGAAAAGTAAAAGAAAAATTCTTTCATTGTTTTACAAACCATCTCCCAGGTCCACTCCACCATGTAGCCTTCACTCTAGACTCCTGTCATGACAAAAATACCTAATCACATATCTCTTTTAAACAGTTTTCTCTCTCATTTGTTTCAATGCAGTATACATTATTGAACCCATATTTCTCAATCTCTCCCCAACCCTGAGGTCAGTCCCATTTTACAACAGTGGCACCATTCAGTATTTGTCCTTTTGTGACTGAGATACTTCACTCAGCATAGTGTCCTCCAGGCTCACCCATTTTGAATAATATTGCATGAGTTCCTTGTTTTTCAATGCAGCATAGTATTCCATTGTGTGAATACACCACAGCTTCTCAATCCATTCATTTGTTGATGGGCACTTAGGTTGTTTCCAAGTCCTTGCTATTGTGAACAAAGCCGCAATAAACATGGATGTGCATATATCTACTTGGATGTCAGTTATGGTCTCTTTGGGGTTTATTCCCAGTAGTGGACTTGCTGGGTCAAATAGTATCTCTATTTGCAACTTTTTGAGAAAGCGCCATACCACCTTCCACAGTGGTTGCACCATTTTACACTCCCACCAACAGTGAATAAGAGTTCCAGTTTCTCCAAAACCTCGCCAGCATTTGTTGCTTGTTGTTCTGTTAAATTTTGCTATTCTGTCTGGGGTGAGATGATATCTCATTGTTGTTTTAATTTGCATCTCTCTTAGAGCTAGGGATTTTGAACATTTCTTCATGTGCTTGTTAGCTATCTGAATGTCTTCTTTGATGAAGTGTCTGTTCATATCCTGTGCCCATTTTTCTATTGGATTATTTACCTTAATCTTGTTGTGGTGCTCAAATATTTTATAAATTCTAGATATAAGTCCCTTATCTGATATGTCATTACCAAATACTTTTCCCCAGTCAGTGGCTTCCCTTTTTACCCTGTTGGAGAAGTTTTGAATGTGCATAGGGATTTGATTCTTAGAAGATCCCGTTCATCTATTTTATCTTTTCCTGGTTATAGGTCTGAATGAACTTTTAAAATATGCAGCCACTGTCTTTAACAACCAGGATCTAGAGGGAGAGAGAAAAGACCAGATAATGGCCAAAATTATTGGGGCAACCATTGCTGCCAATTTAGGGCCTGTGTCAGGAAAAGGAAGTCTTACTAATAAATGGTCAATGCCACCCAAAGGTAATAAAAGAAGTCAGAATTGCTTCTATTGTGGAAAGCTGGGCCACTTTAATAGAATGTCATAGGAGAGAACCACAGGTAGGCAAAGGGGGGGAGAGGAAACTCCCACTCACTTGCTTTAAGTGTGGATCTGAAGGACACCTGGCCAAGGGCTGCCCACACTGGGGTCCTCATGGCTGAATCCAAAGAGGATTGATAAGGTCCCGGCTCCCAGCCTACAACAAAGGAGGACGCTTCAACAATTCACATCTTACCAGAAGAGCCGTGGGTGAACATTGACCTTGCTGGTAAGTCTATCCTTTATCCCCTGGATACAGGAGCCTCTTATTCAGTCCTACAAACCTTCTCAGGTCCATTCTCTTCCCGTTATTCCTTAGTTGTTGAAATTGTCAAAGAACCTCGTAAGCAGTTTTTTACTCTCCCTCTGCCTTGCATACGGACTTCCTGGCTGTTTTCTCATCAGTCTTTGGTAATTCCTGCAACTTCTTTTCTCCTCTTAGGAAGAGATCTTATGTTTAAAGTGAAGACCAAGATTCTATTTTCCCCAGCCATGAAGACATTAGGGCTAGAAGGCTGGAGAGGTCTGGTCACTATAATTAGACAATTAAAAGAAGCTGGTCTAATTACTGAAATGACTTCTTATAAGACTCCTATCCTTGCTATAAAAAACCCCAGTGGTAAATAGAAGTTGGTCCAGGTCGTGAGAACAAGAAATGACATAGTTGTGCCTCTACATCCTGTGGTTCCTAATCTTAGCCTATAATAGGAAAAGTGCCAGCCCATTCTACCTATTTCACGGTACTAGCCCTTAAAGACGACGTTCTAGGGTCTCAGTTCAGAATACACAGAGCACCTTAGACATTTTAAGTAAAGAAAGTTTTAGAGTGTCCAAAGAAAAGGCTCAGATTTGCCTCCCTGAAGTTCATTTCTTGAGATTCATTTTGGCATATAACAGTAGAAAGTTCTCCCCAGGTTGGGTTGAAATGATACTCAGCCTATCTTCCCCAGTAATTTTTGACGATGACTGGATATTACAAAATCGAGATTCCTTGATTTATAAAGTTAGCCAAATCCTTATATGATCAATTAAGGGGGGGGATAACCTAGAATGGACTACTAAATGTGAACAAGCATTTGTACAACTAAAAAGACCCTCTTTGGGCTCCTGCTCTAGGCATTCCCAATTATAATAAGTCTTTTACTCTATACATTGATGAGAAAGGTAAAGTGGCCATCGGAGTCCGAGTCCAAATGATTAGTCCTGCACCATAACCTGCGGCTTATCTTTCAAAAAGACTAGACCCCGTGGTTGCAGGATGGCCTTATTGCTTAAGAGTAGTGGCCAGTACAGCTCTACTGGCTGAGGAGGCCCAGAAAATTGTTATATCTCGGAAACTCGTTGTGCGAGCCTCCCACACCTGGAAACCTTTACTTTTAAATCATGGGGGAAGATGCTATCTAACACTAACAGTAGACTGATAAAATATCAGTTAATACTTTTAGAGAACCCAGACATCTCTCTGGAGGCCTGCAATACTTAACATCCAGCCTCGTTATTACCTAATGAGACACCATCTCCCACCACAGTCTATCAATGTGGAGAAGACATCCTGCACTTCTACACTGGTAGGAAAGACCTCAAAGATACCCCACTGGACAACTCAGAAGTGGTTTAATACGCCAGCAGCCAGGAAATTAAAAGGCGCATTGCCATGGGAAAATCTGCTGTTAGGGACCTCTCCAAAGTACTGAAGAGCAATGGTGTCTCTCTGGAGACTAAGGTGTGTCTGATACAGGCCATGGTCTTCACAATTACTTGTTATGCATCAGAGAGTTGGACAATGACCAAGGAGGATAGAAGGAGAATTGATGCCTTTGAGCTGTAGTGCTGGAGAAGAGTATTGAGAATACCATGGACTTCTAGGAAAACAAACAGATTTGACCTGGAAAGGGTTAAACCAGGTGGCTCCTTGGAGGCAAGGATTCAGAGGCTCCGTCTAACATACTTTGGACATGTTGTGAGGAGAGACCGGTCCTTGGAGAAGGACATCATACTTGGGAGGGTGGAGGGACAGCGCAGGAGAGGAAGGCCCTCTATGAGGTGGATTGATTCAGTGACTGGGATAATTGGGATGGGAGTGTCAGAGACAGTGCGATTGGCACAGGACAAAGCAGAGTTTAGGGCTGTTGTACATAGGGTCACTATGAGTAGCAAGCGACTCGAGAGCACATAACAACAACAACAACAGCAGCTTTTTCATAGATGGTGTTCACTGTGCAGATTATGCAATTGTCTCAGATACAGAAGTTATTGAGAGTGACTCTTTACTGCCTGGGACTTCTGCACAAAAAGCTGAGTTGATGGCCCTCACTAGGGCTTTGGAACTAGCCAAAGGCAAAAGATCCCAGATAGTAACTGACAGCAAATATGCATTCTTAATAGTGCAGGCCCATAGAAAGATCTGGAAAGAAAGAGGATTGCTTACTGCCAAAAATTCTCCCATCAAAACCAGGGAGAAAATGCAAAGGCTCTTAGCAGCTGTGTCAAGCCCCTGTAAGCTTTCTATTTCATAAAAAAAAAGATGGGCTACATGCGGTAGGCAGTGCTAAAGCAGACAGAGAAGCTAAATTATCTGTAAAACCTAATTTTTTACTCTTTTCCTACAAAGACTAAGAATTTTTCAGACAGAGGTAGGCAAAGTGTTGTTTAAAAAAGTCATTCCCAGGTTTAGGTTACCTAAGAGCCTCCAAAGTGGCAATGGCCCTGCTTATATGTCTCAGGTTGTTGTTTGTGGTGTGTTCGCGGAGTTGAGAGAAGACCAGTGAGAAGAAATGTGGGTTTTCAGGGGGTCATAGCTCTCTCAGGAAAATGACTTTGAAAGATTGTGAAGCCCCTCCTTTTATTAGCAGAAAATCATAGCTTACGGTAAAGCATGATCTCATAGGGTGGGTAAATGTTTAAACATATGGAACAAAGCATAGGTAATATGAAACAAAGCATAGGTAGGCATGAACAGTTTTCAAGAAAACATCTTTGTATTCATGAACAAGGTATTGCACTCTCAACAACCTTATCAAGAACTTTAGAATTTGTTTAACAGGGAACTTTTAAGATCTCTTTCACGGTGGTACATGCTCCAGGGAGTATGAGACTGCTTTCAGTCCCATCCATTCTTGGTATTGTTTGCCTGCTTTCAGGCACTGTAGCCAGGTCCTTTTACACGTATTCCATGGCCACCAGTAACCCTAGTGAATCAGAATGACCCTACATTTCTCCCTTTTTTACTTTAGGAGATCTTGATAATTCGTTGTTAACAAGCACAGAGAAAACTGTTGTTTGCTGTTGTTTCAGACTAAGCAGAGAGCAATTGCTGTTGTTAAGTGCCATCGAGTCGCAGGCGACTCACAGAGACCCTATGAAGGAGAGTCCTCAATGTTTGGGTGTCTTTCATCCTCTCTCCAGGCTCATAGGGTTTCCTGAGGCAAGCTGTTATGGAAGTGGATGCCACTCCTGCTTTCAAGCTTGTTTTAATCGGGGAGCTCCACCAAACACTGTCCCAGACACTGTATTGGGTAACCAACCATCAATGCATTTGACACATCAGTGTCACATGCTTTTGGGTATTGAAGTTTTTTCTTTGTAGATCTGTGTCAGCGAAGTTGGCTGTGAGATTCATCATATTGAACTTTCTCTTGTTGGCCATGTCTTGATTTTATTATTTTTTCAGGAATCCCAATTCTTTCTAATGAATCTGTAGAAATATAAGCAAAACCTCTTCCCCCTTTGATTACATGATCCTTTTTCCAAACATTAGTAGTGTTATCCAAGTGGGTTGGTATAACTCATCAGAGGGAGCACCCTTGTTATAAGACCAATTCAAATCAGCAGCTGATTGGCTATTCTTATCACAATTTAAGAATTTAAAGTATATAATGTTGTTAACTGTCTTAAATTTAAAGTATATAATGTTGCTAATATTCTTCTCTTTGGGGAAGAATCTCTTCTAACTCCCCCTTTTTGTTTTATTAAAGATTCCTTTAACGTTTTATTTTTTTATAATTGCCTGTCCTGTACTATTTCCTGAAATACAAAAAACCATGTGTTATAATAACAATAGAAAACTAAGTTTATGAGAGCAATAGGCAGATGCATTATCAGTTTTTATAGTGTTAGGCACTTCCATAGTAGTGAAAGCTTTAAGTAAATGTGTGATAACTGAATGTTTTTTCAGAGGCTAAGGTAGTTGCCCAGGAAAAGGATGAGAAAGTATCTACAGAATGATATATATTTTTAAGTTTTTCAAATTCTTGGAACTGAGTAACATCCATTTGTCAGATTTGATTAGGCTTAAGACTTCTAGGGTTAACATTTAATGATAGAGGAGGATTTACTTTAGTGCATTGAGAGCAATTTTGAACAACTTATTGAGCTACTTTTCAAGGTATTTTATAAATATAATGTAAACTATTGTATTGTTGTGAAATTTAGAATGCTGCTCTTTGGCTTGTAATACAGTAGCAACTAACTAATTTTTTCATTACCTTGGGTTAAAGATCTTGGTATATGAGTGTGTACTCAAATATGGATAATAAAGGATTTTTTTTTAATTTTTGTGTGAGTGTGCCGTCAAATCAGATCTGACTGGTACAGGAGGAGATTGTCCCTCCTTTTCCCGGCAGAGCATCTGGTGGATTCAAACCGTGTGCTTCTGGGATTGTAGTTGCAGCTCCTTGCCACTAGGCCACCAGAGCTCCCCAGGATTATTTTTTTAACAATACACTGCAATTGTAAAAACAAATAATTTAATTCAGAATCATTTTGGTATAAAATAGTCTCAATATGTTTTATTGTATTATTTTGGATATTGAGAGTCAATTATAGTAAAAGATGCTTTGGTACCAGTTAATAATAGTATAATAGCATACAATTCAGCTTTTTTTTAAAAGGAAACAGCTTTTTATTTTTATT
>NW_006399926.1:975092-981614 GCF_000299155.1 Elephantulus edwardii
AGCATCTGGTGGATTTGAACTGTGCACCTCTGGGATTGCAGTACACCTTCTTGCCACTAGGCCTCCAGAGCTCACCCAGTTCAGCTTTTTGTACAAAGTTATAAGAAGTCTATACTACTTGTTGATAATTAGATGAATATCCAGCTTCGTCATTTTAACTAGCATTAGTATAAAACGTATTTGCATCAATTATAGGAGTTGATTTTACTATAGATTGTAAAATTTATTCTATTAATTTTAAAAGTTGTAATTTTTTATCTTTAGGATAAGAATCAGAAAATTTGCTTACAATATCTGACACTGCTATTTGCCAATTAGTATTAAATTGATATAAGTTTTAAATTTTTTTTTATTAGTTAATGGTAGTATAATTTCTTCTGGGTCATTACTACACAATTGATGTAATCAAGTATGTCCTTTATGAATTATTAAAATTACTTTATTCACATATATTGCATATGTAGCTTGGCACTTTTATTTTGCAAAAATATTTATTCCACGATATTATTTTGCTGTAATATTAACTCAGTATGCATTATCTTCAGTTCTACTTAACCTGAGCTTCTTGTAGTCTCTGTTCAGTTCAAGCCAACTCTTTACTGGCTTTGGGGGTTAATTCCCTTTGGAGTTGCAGTGATTTAGCAGCATAATGTGATAATATATGTGATAGCATAATGCACTGTTAACTGAAAGTTTAGGTGATTTGGGTCCACTGGTGGCTCCTCACAGGAGAAAGACATGGCGCTTCCTTCTGCAAAATTTAAATTCTTGGCAGCCTGGGTTACTGTGTATCAGAATTAAAATGGTGGCTGTTGGTATCTTGGGTTTTATAGCTACTTTACAAGCAGAGTTTTTTAAGAGGAATTCTAAGTTGGGATTAAATGTCAGACCTTTTCAATTTTTAAACATATGTAGTATATTTACCTGTAGAGGTGAAGTTTTTATTATAGTTGGTAGTATCCAATTAGTCCGTTTACTTGATTTCTTTGTTATTACTAACACTGGAAAGTTCTAATGACTAGCAGTTCTAACTGTCCTTAAATCAATTAGCTTGAAACTTTCTTTCTCATAATCAAAATCAATAATTTTAAAAGAACAAAGATACCCTTACTGGTTAAACTGATTCTTTCAATAATTAATTTGACAGTATTTTCTTCAATTGTTCTAAAGACATTCATCAGTATCCTATAAACTCTCAATTTTGGTATAATAGTAATATTTTTAGAGTTATACTTAATGCAGCACTTACTGAGGTGGCATGAAATAAATTTAAGACATGCTGTCATTGTTTATAGTAGGAGTGCCTTTGCTAACAGGCTACTGTTGGCAATTTATATTGTCTCTTACAGAGCCTGAAACTGATGGGTCTTCTTTTATACCTTCTTAATTTTGTTGCTCTACTCTTGGAGACATCTTTCTATTATAACACACATTGCACCTGTGCTTGGGAAAAGCTGCTTTCTTTTTGAGCACTTGAAAACGTTTAACTTTTTGGATTTTACAGGCAGTCAATTCAGGGTATAACTTTTATTTTTTACGTCTACTCTAGAACTAAGTTGCTTTTCTCTCTTATCTGCTTCTAAACTTCTAGATCATTTATCTACACAGTTGTAGAAGACTGGCTTGTTTGTTTCATTTTAGCTCTGGATTACTAAAAGTAAACAAGCTAGCCAGCCTCATAACTGCCAAACACAGTCTATTTTACTAATTTAAAGATTTTATCCTTTAAAAAATTTTTCAGCTGCAGCTTCTAATCTCTTTATTCATTTTTACTTACTTTTTCCTTTCTTCATTTTCCAAATTAAGAGTTTTCTTTTATGTTAACTTCATTCTTATATCTTTTACTTTTCTTTTTTACTGAAATTATCAAATTATATGAGCTCAAAACTATTACCACAGTAAACATAAGATAAAAAGACAACAAAGAAACAATAACAGCAAATTTAAACAAACAAACAAACAAAAAAACACGCCAGAACAATTAACACAGATATTTAGAGGCCTCTGTTTTGAGTCTTGGCACCTTTTTTTCTTTTTCTAAACTGCGTTTTAAATTGTAAATAATTTTCCCAGAAAGAGCATTGTTTGGTTTAGCTCATGCTAATTATTCAGGATTGTGTTTTCTTAAGACTTTATAAAGGCTACAAAGGCTGTTTCTTGATTCAGCTTTAACCCTTTTTAAGGTAATAGCACTTACTTAATATTCATATACATATTCAGCCATTTATTTTTACCGTTTTCTTGGATTATGAGTACAGTCCTGCATAGACATTATTACTATGCTGTTGTTGTTATGTGTCGTCGAGTCTCCTGTGACTCATAGTGACCCTATGTACAACAGCCCTAAACTCTGCCCTATCCTGTGCCAATCTCACCATCTCCGATACACCTACCTCTAACAAATCAGGATTTTTATCGCTCTCTTCCTCAGTTATAGGAGGAGGCAGCACCACAGAGGATGTAGGGTCTCCTGCCTGATGTGCTCTCCTGAAGGCTCTCCTGACCTGCTTCCAAATTTTATGATTCAAGTGATTCCTTCTGTCGGATGGAACAAATAACAATGTTTTCTTACTGCTTTAAATAGCTTTTTAAAGGATTTGTTAGCAATCCTTATACCAGAGCCTCCTAAGAGGCCCTGCAAAACAGCTATACATTGCTGCTGTGCTCTCTGGGAGTTCCCCATAATTCTGCCCTGAAAATATGCCTAAAGCTCACTTCTCTCTTAGCGAACCTGCTTTCAGTTTCTTCCTGTACCCAATCTTACCTTCTCGAGCCCCACATTTGGGCCCCAAATGTTGTTTGTGTGTTCAAGGAGTTGAGTGAAGACGAATGAGAAGAAATGTGGGTTTTCAGGGGGTCATAGCTCTCTCAGGAAAATGACATTGAATGATTGTGAAGCCCCTCCTTTTATTAGCAGAAAATCAAAGCTTACAGTAAAGCATGATCTCATAGGGTGGATAAAAGTTTAAACATATGGAACAAAGCATAGGTAATATGAAACAAAGCATAGGTAGGCATGAACAGTTTTCAAGAAAACATCTTTGTATTAATGAACAAGGTACTGCACTCTCAACAACCTTATCAAGCAAGAACTTTAGAGTTTGTTTAACAGGGAACTTTGAGATCTCTTTCACGGTGGTACATGCTCCAGGGAGTATGAGACTGCTTTCAGTCCCATCCATTCTTGGTATTGTTTGCCTGCTTTCAGGTACTGTAGTCAGGTCCTTTTGCATGTATTCCATGGCCACCAGTAACCCTAGTGCACCAGAATGACCCTACACAAGTAGTGCAGGCCACATCCTCTGGCGTGGAGATCCACTGGTTTCTCCATTCTGCATGGCATCCACAGTCCTCTGAGAAGGTTAAAAAAATGAACCAAACCCTAAAGAAAATCTTAGTAAATAAAATTATGTGTTCCACTGAAAAATCTACTGTCAAAGACCTCTTTAAAGTGGAAAAGAAGAAAAAAAATTGTAGACTACCATGTGCCTGATCCAAATTATGATGTTTTCAAAATATCTGAAAGTTGCACAGTAAGTAAAGATATCCTTGAATTGTGGTGTTGAAGAAGAGTATTGACTGTCAAAAAATCTAAGCCTGCCTTGGAAGGAATGAAAGCAGGGTGCTGCTTAGAAGCAAGAATGGTGAAACCTTCAACCTTCATCTCACATATGTTAAGGATGTTGTCTTGAGGGATCACATACAATTGGGTCTTTTGATTGAAACAATAACAATCTTATTTTTCTCAAAAAAAGAGAAAATCTTAGTAATGTGTACACTATTCAGAATACTTCCTGTCTAATAGGGGGGAAAAAAACCCAAAAGATGCATGGCAAAGAATTGAAAGTGTTACAAACTTCATTAGATTCCTTAGTCAATCAAGTAATAGACTATCACTATCAGCTGGTTTTCTATAACAAACCAAAAATAAGTCCGTGCTATAGCTAACATCTGTTTTTATGTGACTACTTCAGGAGAATAGAAACTAGAGTCCAGAATCTCCTACAAAAGGTAAAATGGTTTGTCACTAGTCCAACAAAAATATGCTTAATGTATATTACTAAAGACTATGTATGTATTAACCTGTTTTAATGCCAAAAGTTTGCTATTGGTCCACAATTTCCTTAAGACCTCTCAGAAAAAGATGTGTTTGCCTTAATACTGCTGGTTAGAAACACAGTATACAGAGTGAAAATGGCAGAAGTGAAGAATCTCTCTAGCTAAGCAACTCCAAAAAGAGTGAATATCCACATTTAGATGGTAATTATGCAGACTTTAATCTTTCCTTAAACACAATAGTGTTTTCTTTTATCCACATGATTTCTAAGTATATTTTTCATGCAGGACAGTTTTTCAACCTTAATGTACAGTGACTGTGTAAAATTTTTCTTTCAGTGGCAACCTATAATCTTTAAAATATGACAAGCATCTGTCTGTTTTGAAGGGGATATGACAGTACATCTTTTGGAGGGAAACTCCTCTTAAGTAGAAAAGCTTTAATAATTTACTCATTGTGGTGGTTTTATCCTTTCCCCCTTTCTTTCCTCCCTTAACCTATAATGAAATTGTTATAGAAGTGCAAAATAAGTGCAACAATGAATGAATGAAAACCCAAAATCTCTGTAAATGTTCATTAAAACTAATAAAATTTAATTTGAAAAAAGATTACAAAAAAGAAGTGCAAAATAAAACCATATGTATGTACGCATATATAAAGGTAAAACGGTTAAAAGATATCCAAGCTAAAGTAGTGGATGACATCTGGAAAGCCAGTAAGAACTATATTCCCTCTATAACTTGGTTTCTGCCACTGGTAGGAACTCGAGTTGGAATATTATTGCTTTTCCTTTTTGGCCCATGTATTTTTAACTTGTTAAATTTGTATCTTCTAGGCTGCAACAGTTCCATGTTAAAATGATGCACCTCCAAGGATATGAAGCTGTACTCTTAAGCACAATTGATAGCAGTGCATCTAAACTCCAAAATCAATTGCCACAATAGTCTACATGTTTTCTATTGCCAAAGGGGCCCTTTAGAGCAGTGAGAGAAGATCTTCACCCTAGAACCCACAAGGCCCTTTTCCAGCAGGAAGTAGCTAAGAGAATGTGAGGACACCCTCCTAATGAATCAGGGTGAAATCTCTCTCAGGGGGGAGTAACAGGGAAAGGCAAAGGGCACCTGACAAAGGAGATCAATCAGAACGAGTTTTGACAAAGACAGAGGCAATATAACAATAGAAACCAGCCCTCAAGGAATATATGACAACAAAAACAGACTCTCAAGGAATGTGGCAAAACAACAGATTCAAGGAAAAGGTAAAGGATATGGTCAAAGTCACCATATCCATTAGAAGAAATGTACCATCAGCTGTTTAAACCCTACTCTCTGCTAGCAAAAGACATATAAACACTTTTGTAAGATAAAAATGGAGTCAGTCTATCCTGACCTGTCATACTCTGTTATGAACGTCTAATAAACTTCAGCTTCTTCCTCTTGCTCTAAAAAGAGAAAGAAAGAAAGAGAAAAAGAAAAAGATACATTACCCCTAAGGTACTTCTTTCTTGATTTTGCCGCAGTGTTACCTTGCTGTGTCCAAACAGCAGCTTTTTGGTCTTGGGCATAGGTTTACATGAGCACAATCAAGTTTTCTAGGATTTTCCTTCTTCTAAATGTTAGCCACAATTTGTTGTGATACATACAGTCAAATGCCTTTGCAAAATCAGTAAAACACAAATAGACATCCTTCTGATAGTCTCTGCTTTCAGCCAAGATCCATCTGATACCAGCAATAATCTCCTTGGTGCCATGACCTCTTCTAAATATAGTTTCTATTTCCAGCCGTTCTCTGTTGATGTGGTGGTCTAGTCGTATTGTTCAATAATTTCCACATTCTGATAAATGATCTTTTTGTGAGAAAGGAATAAATATGGATCTCTTCCAGTTAGTTGGTCTGTGAGCTCTCCTCCAGATTTCATGGCAAAATTTGGTGAGCACATCCAGGATTGCATCTGTTTGAAATATGTCAACTGGTATTCCATCAATTCCTGGGGCTTCCCCCCCAATTTCTTCAAAGAAGCTTGAACTTCTTCCTTTATTGCCATTGGTTCATGATCACATGCTACTTCTTTATTTTTTTTTTTTTTTTTTTTTTTTACATTTCAAACACTTTGTTATTTATACAAAAAGAGACTAATTTCTCAGGAGGCACATAGCTAAAGGCCATTGTGGAAAAGATCATGATGAAACGAACATTCTTTCAAAGGAAGGAACTCTGAGCCAGGTCTTCACTGGGTAGGGGTGCCAGGATACCCAGCACTTGCACTGAGTCGCTCATCTCGTGCTCTGGGCTCTGGGCACAGGTGGATCCTTCAGAATCATGGCGCTTATGCTGGGCTGCTTTGTTGTAGCCATCACAGCGTGTGGGTGTCCAAGCCTCTCTACTCTGGAATGAGATTTCCAGCATTCCTCAGGCCATGGTCTTGGAATCTACGTCGTCCTTCGGTTGAGATGCCAGATGGGCGC
>NW_006399926.1:983064-995433 GCF_000299155.1 Elephantulus edwardii
GACTGGGATAATCGGGATGGGAGTGTCAGAGACAGTGCGATTGGCACAGGACAGAGTGGAGTTTAGGGCTGTTGTACATAGGGTCACTATGAGTCGCAAGTAACTCGATGGCACATAACAACAACAACAACAAAATTGCATGTATGGTCAATTTCTGAATGCAAAACTTGAGGAAAATCTTTCATTTCCTCATCTTTGGCTTTAGCTGTTGGTGTATATATTTGAAAATTAATCATATCAATAGGTCTTCCTTGTATGCATATGGATAATACCATACCACTCACAACATTGTACATAACTTGAAGTTGTCTTTTTAACTAAGAAAGCAACACCATTCTTACTCTATTTTTCACTGCTGGCATAGCATACCATGTGACTGTCTGATTAAAAGTGGTCAAAGCCAGTCCATTTAATCTCATTAATGCCTAGAATGTTGATGTCCATGTATTCTATATCAGTTTCCACAACTTCTAGTTTTCCAACATTTATACTCTGTATATTTATGTTTAATGTTCTAACTTATTAAAGGATGATTGTAGCTGTTTCTCTTCATTTTGACTGACTGCCAGTCTGGGTTCTAACTCTAATATCTATCCATGTTCCTCTATTATCTCATAGGGTTTTCAGAGGTCTCGTATTTCAGAAGTGGATGACCAATCTTGCTTCCTTGTTTTTGCTGCTGTTGTTAGGTGCCGTCGGGTTGACCATGACTCCTAGTGACCCTATGAACAAAAGATCTAAACCCTGTTCTGTCTTGTGCCATTCTCACACTTTCTGACACACAAGAGTCCATTGCAATAGTCACTGCATCAAGCCACCTGGTTGAGGGTCTTCCTCTCCTTTGCCAACCACCACCCTTCCCAACATCATGTCCTTCTCCAAGGAATAGCACCTCCTAGCAACATATCCAAAGTATGTGAGGTGAAGTCTCATCATTCTTGCCTCCAAAGAGCACTCTGGCTTCACCCTTTCCAAGATATACTTGTTTCTTCTCTTCACTGTCCATGGGATATTCAGTGCTCTTCTCCAACACCACAGTTCAAAGGTACCAATTCTTTTTCTGTCATCCTTATTCATTGTCCAGGTTTTGGATGCAGAGCTAATAATCAGAAAGACCACGGTCTGAATCAGACACTCCTTAGTCCTCAAACTGGCATCACTACTACTCACAAATTTGGAAAGGTCCCTAACTACATATTTCCCCAGTTCAATGTGTCTCCTTATTTCCTAACTGCTTGTATCAAGGATTAATTGTGGATCCAAGCAAGATGAAGCCGTTGACAGTCTCGATTTCTTCTCCTATCTCCTATCTCCTTCTTTTATCATGCTTCCCAGTCTGTCATAATCTGGGAGCTCCACTAAAACCTCTCCACCGTGGTGACTCCTCTGGTATTTGATGCACTGATGGCACAGCTTTCAGCATCACAGCAACCCACAAATTACCTCCATACAGCAAACAGACAGACAAGTGCAATACTAATTAGAAAATGATAAACAAGCAAGAACACGGACATCCAAGCTACAAAGTAATTAGCAACATGCATATTAATCTCCCAATAAAACAAACCGACAAGTAGGCCTAACAGTTTAAGAGCATCCATGTCCAAGTCCCAGGTACCATGGGTATGCTCACCAGTCTATACCAAAAAATTTAGAGGACAGCTGCCTGGCTGCTGACTGGAAGAGATCCATATCTATTCCCATTCCCAAGAAGACTGACCCAACAGAATGTGGAAATTATCAAACAATATCATTGATATCATATGCAAGCAAAATACTGAAGATCATTCAAAAAATGGCTAAAACAGTGCACAGTCAGAGAACTGCCAGATTTCAAGCTGACTTTAGAAGAGCTTGGTAGCAGCAGAGACCATAGTCAGGGCTAGACGTGTCCTTGAAGTCTGAACTCAAGTGTTGGCTCTTGGGGGAGGTTTTCTCTTTGTTGGTTTTGCAGGAAAGTCCTTGTCTCTTTTGAACTTCTGCTTTATGTGGCATAACGACTATTTGCCCCAACTGGCTTGTTTAATCCTTTGTATATCTTAAAGGAAACTGACTTAAAACACACCTTACACTAATACCATCTCATTATCATAATAAAACCTATTCCCAAATAGGATTATAGCCACAAATATGTGACATCGAGTTGACTAAGACTCATAGGGCCCCCTATGGATCTGAGCCTGGCTCTATCTTGTGCATCCTAACCATCTTCAATATACTTGGGCCCGTTGTTACTGTCACCATGTTAATCCATCTCATTAAGGTTCACCCTTTCCTGTGTGAACCCTACACCTTTCTAAGCATGATGTCCTTCTCCAAGGACAGTCCCCTCCTAGCAACACACCCAAAGGATGTGAGACCACGCTCCACCCTCTTTGCTCCCAAGGAACATCCTGGTCCCACTTCTCCAAGAAAACCACAGGTATAGCGGTTACAATACATATTCTTAGGGGACATAATTCAATCAAAAAAAGAGATATTTTATTCATTGTGACCCCATATCGCAGAGTAGAACTACCATATCAGGATTTTTAATTTTTTGTTTGTTTCTTCTTTTTTTAAGTAACTTCTTTTCCTTGTTGAGCATATCAGGATCTCTTGACTGTAGTTTCTGTGGAGGCTGATAACCAGTCTCCAAACGCCAGCCTTTGAGGTAGCAGCCACGCACTTAGTCGTTGCCGCACAGGACTCAGGGGACATTCTGTTTATGTTAGTGGGGCAGAGAGATTTGGAAAAGAATATTGAAACTATTAGTACAGAAAAGGCTTTTGAGAATGAAAGCATAACTTAAAGGATCTAACCCATGTCACTGAACTGTCCATATAAAAACCATAGACATAATGTATGGTGTGTTAGCTCTTGGGCTTCTGGCTTTATTTACTGGGTTGGTGTCCTTCTGGAGGCCTGTTTTATTTTGTACTTCTTTGCCTGGTTTAACTCCAGCGAACTCTAACTTCTCAACCTTAGTCTCCACTTCCCCTTTCTGCATTCGGTCCTCCCATGTCACCCCATCTTTCACTCCCAGCTCCATCTGGTCCGCCCCGGGTTGCCCTGCTTTCCCGTTCACCCCTTTCCTTCTTCACTTGATTGCCCATCTCATTGCTGCAGGAATCTTTCTCTAATTTCTCCCTGCCCCTCCCCAGGCCCTGGGGGCTGGACCTCTCAGTCTATCCAGAGCTTCTGCTGCTGTTTCTTTCAGTCTATCCAGAGCTTCTGCTGCTGTTTCTCCAGCTAGTTTCAGGCTTCCACACCCCTCTCCCCTTTCCTTTCAAATTTTAGTTTTCTTTTTATTGCAATGTGAGTGAATGTTTATGGAGAAAATTGGTTTTCCATTCAACCGGTCATACATGTTTTGTTTTATGGCAGTAATTACAATACCCACAATGTAACCAGATTCTTTCCATTCCTCTCTGTGATTCTCATTTTCATTAATCCTTCTGTCCTACCCCTTCCTGCCTTCTGAGTTTTATCCCTGGGCAAATGCTGCCCTTTTGATCTTGGATGGTTATAGTTTCAGTCTTTTCTAGAACCAAGTAGATGAGAAGGGGATGAGGTGTGGGAAAAACCCTCAAAACCTCATTGCCTTCAAGACTCGTAGCTAACTAAATCTCCAGCAAGTTTTCTGTAAATCGCATGGGGGAGGTTGCCCATCTTTCTTTCTTGGAGTTACGAGTAGTCTTTAGGTTAACAGTGCAATTCTCCATAGATTATGTTACCAGAGCTCCCTGAGAAGGGCAGAGAGGAGGCCTTTCCCTTCCTGAGAGGAGAGGGGGGCTAGACCTCTCCATCAGGTTGGAGGCTCCTTGAAGGCAGTGGCTATCTCCTCCCTCAGAGTAGGGTTTCGTACAGCAAGGACTAGGCCCTTTCCTCTGGCTCTGCTTCTCTAGGACTTTCCTGCCCGCCAGCCTGAGATGACAGGGAAATTAAAGTAGTCATGGAGGAGAGATTGGATCAGGGAGGGGCCCCTCACCCTACTGGCCTGGCCTGGCCCAGCCGTGAGAAAGTCTCTCCAGCTTCCCCTCCTATTCTGAGAGTCCTTCTGGTCTCCCCTTCCGTTACCTGGGCCCCATAACTTGGCAATGCAGTATAACTGGCAGCGCGTCTGGAAGGACACAGAGAGGTGCCACCTCCCACTCACACCTTGAAAATTCTGTGACATAATATTTTGGGGCTCTAAGGTTCAAGCTTCTCAAAGCTCTAACTAGGAAGAACCAAAAACATGTTGGGTAGCAAAGGGGTCTGGGCCACAGAGCCCCCAATCCTTCCAGGCCGAAAGAAGGCAGGCTGGAGGTCTTCAAAAGACAAAGCAGGTTGGGGGACTTATGAAGAGAATGAGATGACTCTTCCATGGGGTTCAGGGGCTGACAGACTTGAGGCTGAGAAACACTGAGAGAGTCTACACCAGCATTTTAGAGAAACTGAGGTAACGATAAATCTCCAAGAGACAAAAAGGGGTATGAAGCTGAAAGAAAAATTTGATGAGGTCATAGATTCAGAGCATGGCTGAGGCCAAAGAGAATGAAACCCAGGGAGAACCCAGGGCTCAGTGGTACTACACCACACCAGGGCCTACTCCATGCCTGTGAGTGACAGAAAGAACCAAGTTGCAGAGATGCAGAAGAGGGTACTAGCCTTAAGTGCAGCCAGAGCCAGGGAAGCCCCAAAGGCAGAGAGGGCTTAGGAGGAGGAAGGCAAGGAGGAGATACTGAGGAGGAGGCAGAAGAAAGGGGGAGATTCTGGAAGAAGGGGACTGAGACACCCCTAGGGGAGGGCAGTTGAGGGAAGAAAGGGTCTAAGGAGTCAGGGTAGAGGGTGCATGCCAGGCCAGGCCCTCTGACCTCAGTTCCCTGACAAACGGCTGCCAGAGGACAGCCACAGGCACAAGATGGATGGGCCTGGGCTCCCCTACACCACCCCCTCACCAGCCCCTTTGTGACAGGGGCTGAAAGGGCACAGACTCTGAGAAGAGTTCCCAGGGTCTCCACCTCTTATAGCTCCTTGGCCCTCCCCAGCCCCTGTGACCTACCTCAGGAGCTTTCAAATATTGGTGGGGTGTGAGGGTAGAGACTGAGAAAGGGAAGGGGTGCAGAGCCCAACCAGGTATTTCTCCTGCCTGGGCCAGTCCTATCTGTGAAAGAAAGGGACAGCACTGAGGGTGGAGGGCCCAGGTTTGGTCTACACAGAATGAAAATAAATCATGCAAATACGATGCAAACACAGTATCAATGGAAGCTCCAGTGGCAGTGTGTTGACACAGTTGTTCTAGTGAGGGTCCATCAGGAACCATGCTTGGTTCTCTCAACACTCCCTGGGGACTGTCCCTGTCCCCCTGATCTCCTGGTGGCTTCCTCTGGTCCCTCTCCTCCTTGGCGCTGTCAGTTGAGGAACCAGTTCTGTTCCTGCCCTGGATAAGGATCTCTGGACTGGGTTTTTCCCAGGCATCCACGGAAACCTGGCAGGCAAATAGTACCCCCACTCTAACCAGGCCTGACAAGGTCTCCCTACTACTCCAAATCTGGTCCCCTTCTCCTAATTTCCCGATATAGAAGCCCCCGGGTCCTGTGGCCGAATATCACTTTCATCCAGCCACTGGACAACCTGACCATGTGTCCATGTATGCTTAGTGTCCTTGATTCAGGGTAAGCGTCTTTGCACTTACAGAAAGAGAGGACCTAGCTCCTTCCTCTCTTGTTCAAATGTAAACCCTTATAAAAAGTGCCTCAGAAGTCTAAACCCCTTCTCTCCCAGTGACGTTTGCATCCTAAGAGTCCAAGGCCTCTATCCTGTCCATCCCTTTTCCACTCACAGGAAGTCTTCCTCAGAAGATTCTTCATTTGGCGGATCCCTTCCTTGACTCTTTCCCTGGAGACACCAGAAGTTGGGACCCCTCTCCTCCCATACTCACTCTCATCTTCTGACCTTCTGCCCCTCACCCCAAGATTCCTTGCAGCTGCTGTGACCAATTGACCCCCCACAGTAAGGTCAGCCCTTTGCCAAGTCATTGGCACAGGAGGTGGTGGGGTGAGTGAAGGCTGACCCCACTTAACCCCAGCCCATGTCCCATCACTCATGCACTGTGACATTCTGGTCCCTTTCTCATCTCTTTGAGCTGTAGTCCTTCACTTCTCAACTGGAAAGGACTTTGAAAAGTCATATGTCTACCTAGCCTCTGCCCCTGCCAAGCACCCCAGAAACCTCATATTTCCCATTGTTCCCACTCAGTCCACCACAGTTGGGTCAGTCCTTCCCCAAGGATTCAGCTACTCCCAGAGAGCAGAGAGTAGGCAATCTTAGAAGCCATGAGGTGTTGGGGTGGGACTGCCTGGGGGATGCTGTTCTCTGCCTCTACTCCCAGCTCTGACCCTCAAGATGAGAGATGTGTCCGGCCAGGCTTAGGCTTGAGAGTGTGACTCGATCTGGAGCATCCAGATAGCTGCAGTCCTGGGCAAGGAGCCCTCCTTTCCAACTGCATGAAGTGGAATCTTAGAATCTGGGAATTCTAGAATCAGAGAACAGAGTCCCCAAAGAAAGAGACCTCAAGAATCATGCCTTCCCTTTGTGCAAAAGCCATCAAAGGGTGTGGCCAGTTTGAAGTCACTGAGCCATCAGAAGTTTAGGTTCAGTGCCAACAAGCATGGTCCCAACAGGTGTCAGCCAGACTCCTCTTCCTCTCCAGCAAGGGGAGTGGGCTCATCAGGGTAGAAAGTTGGTCTTTCCCAGAGTTGAACTCCCATTTCCCACCGTGGTGTGAAGGAGTCCTAGCAGGGGTGTGTGTGTGTGTGTGTGTGTGTGCATGTGCTGGCCTCCCTCTTCTCCTTGGCTGCAAATCATGAGACCAGGACAGGTGTGAGGCCCTTCAGGTTCAGGTGGGGGATTATGGGCTAAGGTTTCAGCTGGAGGCTGAGGGTTGGGGAGTCTGGGGCTCAGCCCAGAACTTCCTAGGGAGGAAGAGCCTCCCTCCCCAGACCAAACACAGGTGAGAGAACAGGAGCTCCTCAGGAGCCCAAGCAAGCCCCCAGCCCAATCTCAACGCCTCCAGACCTCCAGCGCTGTGCATATGAGACCAAAGAGGAACCAGGTTATTCCACACTTCTGTCACACCCAGGCACAGATGTCATTACCCTTTTCAGGACTGTCATGTTCACTTGGGGTGCTTGCAAAGCAAAGGTCCAATACCAGCTTGGGGCAGATGGTAGCATTTATTCCATCACCGTTCACTGAACATTAGCTATGAGTCAGACACTGCAGAGCAGAACCAGGGCAGCTCCTAACTTGAGGACTTTCATCCACCCTTCCATCCATTCACTCAGGAAATATTTTTTTAGTTCCTTCCATGTACTAAACTCATTAGGTCTTACATCTCCCCTCAGTTCCCAAGCCCGAGGTCGCATGGAGAGAACCTCTAATCTCTCTGCATAGCCATCCCCCTCTTTGACCTCAGGCTGCCTGGCTCTCACCACCAGCCCCTTTCCTCACAGCTACAAGTATGGGCTAAATCTTTCAGTGAAACTTTCCTGTAATTGTCCTTCTGTCATCACAGCTCAGAAATCTACCAAGGAACTGTGGGAACGGAGGGGGAAAAGGTGAGGTCACTCTGTCCAGGGAAGAACATGTTCTACAACTTAAATGAGTCCCAGGACTCACTCTGGATCACTCTTCACAAGCTCCGATTCCTGGGAAGTCCCTCATGAAGGCTAGCTTTAGTATTTTCTGCTGTAACTTCAGTTCCTCATGGGAACGAAACCCAGGGGACAGGTTCTTTTCTTCAGGGGGCTACAGCGACCAGGGGAGATACAGTGGGTACCCAGGTATAATACTTCTCTCCCATTTTTCTTTTTCTCTTCCCCTCTGCTCAGTTCTTTCCTTAGTCTTCACTCCGAGCTCCTGGCTAGGGGCCAGCATTGTTCCTGCCTGACTCCCCTCTCCCCTCCTCTTTCCCTTCCTCCCCCTTCTGGAGTGGGGCACCGGCCTGCCCAGTCCCTGGCAGGCAGCAGCCCCAGGCTGGGGGAATGGGTGGGATAGGAACTTTTTCTTGCCAATCCTCTGCTTCGTCACTATTCTGTCCCTCCACTCGCCACTGGCAGCCCCCACTTCGGTGTAAGAGGCTGGAGATCTTGGGTTACTGAGGGCCCCTGGTTATTTTTAATGCCACCAGCTCAGCAGATAAATATACCTCCTCCTCCTCCCCCAGCTGCCCAGCAAAGACTCCCTCTGGAGTCCCTTCTTTTCTTGCCACCCAGTCTCCTCAGGTCTGACTAGCCTCTAATGCCTTCTCCTCACATTCTCGCCTAGCTGGTCTCTCTCGACTCTAGATTCCAGCAGAAAGATGATTGTCTCCAAATCCCATAAACTGGAGAAAGGGGGGGCGGAGGGAGTGCGGGAACGGCACACGGGGCCGCAGGACTTTGTGTTGTGGCTCCACCTAGTGGTGCATTGGAACATCACACACAGCGGAAGGCTGGAGGAGCTCGGCCTGGTGATGATGGCAAGGAACCCGCAGAGTTTCAGAATGGCCAAGGAAGGGGGCGCTGGGCAGAAGCTGCTCCTGCAAGTAGATCTGTCTCCTCAATCCAGCCTCCGCCGCTGGTCCCCTTTCCTACTTGACCAAGACAGAGACTAGTAAATCTGCTTCTTCCTTGTCTCACTCCACCTGTTTGCTCTGGTCACATAGGGCAGTTCTTTCTGGAATTAACTTCTAGAACCTTGCTTTGACCCAAAGAACCTCAGGGCAGAGGCTGAGGTTCTCCACGGAAGCCAGAAAAGGATCAGGAATGGGAATCTCTGGGATTAAAGAAACCACCAGATCTTTAGGGCAGTCTCAATGAATCACCCGTGGTTATTTCCCAATGAAAGAGTTTTCACTCCCCCTGGTGGCAGTCTGGTCTAGTAACAGAAACAAGTATTTGGACAATCTTGTCTGGGCTAAAAACCAGTCTTTATCTCTTCCGCTCATGTGAGAAAATAGCCCATAGACTTTTTTTTTCCTTTTTTTGTTTGTATACCGTCAAATCGGATCTGGCTTGACACAGGAGGAGATTGCCCTTCCTTCAGCAGAGCAACTGGTGAATTTGAACCTCATACCTCTGAGATTGCAGTGCAGCTTCTTGCCACTAGGCCACCAGAGCTCCCTGAGCCCATAGACTTTAAAGATGACCTCCAGAAATCAAGTTGCTCATGACGGTTTACTACACATACTAGAGTAGAACTGTGCTCCACATGATTTGCAGATGCTTCTGGGTGGATCCGAGCTGTCAACTTTTTGGTTTGGCAACTGAGAATGTTAATCATTTGCACTACTCAGAGCCCATGACCCCAATCTATGTATTTATTTTTAAATATTTAGTATTGTGACATGAGTTCCTTGATGCGACCTTTTGACTTGATTCTTTGGAAAAACAGCTTGAGAAATTTCACCCTGAGCCATGTAAAGTTACTTTTGTCCTAGTTTTCCACCCCAGAATGTTTGCCGCTTTTATCCAGGATAACTGACATTTCCTGGGTAACCTATAAACAATTTATTTTGACTGATAACTTTTGTCTGGTCCTTATCTGTTGTCTGTCCTGTGGTTGGTATGCATCCTGCAGAGATTGGTCAATAGTCTAAAAATGAGGTAAATTGTAGCCCACTATACAAATGAAACATCTGTAGTCTGCCTATTGCTCAATTTGTTGTATGTTCCCCTCTCCACACCCCCATTGCTAAAGAAGCCATGCCTTGAAATCGAGAAGGAGTTGTGTTTATAAACAGTGAGCTCCACAGAGGTTTTGTAGATACAAAGAATCAAGAGAAAGCAAGAAGAAAAAAGCAGGGAGGGGGGCAAGGAACTTCTGTCTTTGGGTTGAGTTGGGTAACCAAAATCCATGTGTATAATGATATCATGTGGAAGCTATATAATGATCCTACATGATCTAATAAACCAAACCGTTTTAAGAGGATCAAGGGTGGAATATAACACAGCAATGTGTCTGAATCAGTGTAAGGCAAGTTTCCCCAAGGTTGTGGACTGTAACATTGGGTTTTTTCATTCCTTTTCCTCCTTCCCTCTCTCTCCTCCCTCCCCTAGTGTACTTAGCAGTGCACCTCTTGTTTCAGATTGTTGTCATCCTGTAACATCTTTGATCTCACAAGATGTAAAAGAAGAGGAAAGCAAGTTGAGGAGGGAGAATCTCAGCACAATCAAGAACCAGGAATGGAGTGTATCCTTTCGGACTCAGGTCTCTGTGCAAGGAAGCTCTTGACATGGAGGAAGTCCAAGACACATGAAACTCTCCAAGGAAGGCTGGCCCTACAGAGGTTGAAGGAAATGAGGATCTTCCTTCAGAACCAACCCTGGAGGTGGGAGGGCCTTTACCCTTTACAGCTAATATCATGAATTTAGACTTCTGTTGCTGTTGTTGTTGTGTCATTGAGTAGTGACCCTGTGTACAACAACTCTGAAGCCTGCCCTGTCCTGAGTCAGTCTCACTGACTCCGACACACCTACCTGCATTGCCCCAGTTACTGTATCAATCTATCTCACCTGGGGTCTTCCCCGCCTGTGCTCTCCCTCCAACCTTTTGAATATGATGTCCTTCTCCAAGGATCTGTCCCTCCTGGCCATGTGCTCAAAGTATGTGAGATGGAGCTTCAAAATCCTAGCCTCAAAGGAGAAACCTGGTTTCACCCTCTCTAAGACAAACCTCTTAGAGAGGTCCAGAGTATGTTCAAGACTCTTTTTATTGTTATTTTTTAATTGACATTTTAATGAAAGTTTACAGAAAACTTGAATTTCCACTAATTCATTCTTGCACATTTTCCTCCATACCCTCCAGTTTGCTTTTCTCTTTAAAAAGATTCCTTTATTGTTGCACATTTTCCTCCCTTCCCCTCAGGACCTTTTTCTAGCACCACAACCCAAAGGCATCAGTTCTTCTTCTGTCATCCTTAGTCATTGTCCAGCTTTCTGATAAATAGCAAGTAATTGCAAAGACCAGGAGGGCCTGCATCAGGTGCACCTTAGTCTCTAGACTGACATTGTTGCTCCTTAATACTCTGGAGAGGTCCCTGACAGCAGATTTACCTAATGAAATTCACCTTGTGATTTCCTGACTGCTGATGGTTGGGGAGCGGAGCAAGCTGTAACTGTTAACAACTTTCTTTGTTTTTTGGGGTGTTTTTTTTAGAGTCTCATTTTCTTCAAACAACTGGCTCTTTGGCAGGAGGTGAGTGGGGAGAATTTTCAGGAAGGGCAAACTTGGGAACACCAGATACTAGTCATAAACAATTTTCCCACTTTGCCATTTGCCTTCTTTTCTTGCCCCAGTCTTGCAGAACTAGCACGAGGCTTTCCTTTCTGTTGAGTTCAGAGGGACATGAGGCAGAGCATTCCTTTCAACAAGATCTAGAATCCCTGGAGCTGCAGAATTCTAATGACTAAACCCTGAGAAGCCAGTGTGACTTAGAGTTATTGCTCAGAACCTCAGAGACTCACAGTTCCAAGGAGGTTGAGAGGCAAGTGTCTTTGAAGCCCAGTGTTCCTAACTTGGGGGCTTTTGGGATTCTAGGGTCTGAGCAGCACTGTAGTCCCAGGATAGTTTTCGGGGCTTGAAAGTATAGACAATGATGTCACTGCACCGCAGCAGTGCCTCTGCCTGGACACCAATGGGAGTCTGCAGCTGTGGCATGTAGAGGTTGGCCACTTCCAGGTTGGTGGCTCCAAACTACGCCATCACCTGCATCCCCTCCTGCAGTGTGAAGTGCCCCTGGTGACTAGCCATGGCTGCAGAGACAGAGTTCCCGAAAGGCAGTGCAGGCCTGCTGTTCCTGGGAATCCAGCCACTCCTCCATTTTCAGGGCCTCTAGCTTCAGGGCCATCAGGGGCAAAGCCTCGGCTTGTACCATCAGGATCCCAGGGCAGCCTGAGCACAGGGACAGGCCCCCGCACAGGATGGGTCAGTAGACTCTGCATTGTCCTGGCACAGGGGTCTGGGAGGGTGCTGCAACTCTGAACAGCCTCTCTCTCTCTCTTCCTCATGTCCTCGCAGCTATGGTAGCCCCCTGTTAACAACTTTCAAGCTCTTCTCCAACCATCATGATGCTGCCAATTGGCCCAGTGGTGAGAATCTTTGTTTTCTTGATGTTGAGCTTCAATCTATGTTGAAAGCTACAGTCCTTGACCTTCTACAGTAAGCACTTCAGGTCCTCCTCAGTTTCAGCAAGCAAGGTTGTGTCATCTGCACATTCCTCCTCATAAAGTCTAGCCTCCCAAATGATCTGTTCTGCATACAGATTGAAAAGGTATGGAGAATAGTCTATGTGTTTCCTACTGCCAAAGGGGCCCTTTAGAGTAGTGAGAGAAGATCTTCACCCTGAAACCCACAGCGTCCCTT
>NW_006399926.1:996413-1000942 GCF_000299155.1 Elephantulus edwardii
TCAAATCAGATCTGACTGGTACAGGAGGAGATTGTCCCTCCTTCCCCGGCAGAGCATCTGGTGGATTCGAACCGTGCGCCTCTGGGATTGTAGTTGCAGCTCCTTGCCACTAGGCCACCAGAGCTCCCCATATGTTGTTTTTTAAAATTCTTCTCTGTCAGCTACTTCTTTTTGGTACAGTGGCTCTGTATACCTACTCCTTCCATCTTCCAATGCTTCCTGGATCATTCAATATTCTGCCCATAGCATCCTTAAGGATTGCAACTCGAGGCTTAAATTTGTTCTTTAGTTCTTTTAGCTCAGGAAATGCCAAGTGAGTTCAGCCCTTTTGATTTTTGGAGTCCAGTTCTTTGCACATTTTATTATAATTCTTTGCTTTGTTTTCCTGTGTTGCCCTTTGACATCTTCTACTCAGCTCCTTAACTTTTTTATTTCTTCCCTTTGCTTTGGCTTC
Source organism: Elephantulus edwardii (assembly GCF_000299155.1). Classification (NCBI taxonomy): domain Eukaryota; kingdom Metazoa; phylum Chordata; class Mammalia; order Macroscelidea; family Macroscelididae; genus Elephantulus; species Elephantulus edwardii. The sequence goes on from NW_006399926.1 coordinate 996,868, forward strand.
TCGGTGCTCAAGTGTCACAATCTCTTCTGACATCTATTTAGGTCAGAGATTAAACCTCTGATTGTTAAAGTCATCTGTTTGCAGTATCTTTATGACAGCAGCACTAGATAACTAAGACAAGAGCTGTAAGGTGGGTCAAAGGCTGCAACTGAAGACAGCAAAAAGCCCAGCAGGGGCCCAGCAGCAGAGCCAGAAGTGACAGACAACAGAGCTAAGAGGGGGCCTGTGTGGTCAAGAGGAACAGAGAACCACACTGCACTGAAGAAGGGCTACTTTACCTATATATACTTCCTGATCCTGAGTTATAGACTATTATTTAATAAACCGATTAACTGTAATTATTGTATATGAGTTCTGTGTGGCCATTGCAATTCTGTTTACAGAACTCAGTAGACAAGTAGAGACTGCCATGGGTGGGGTGACTGCTGTGGATTGGTAAAGAGATTGAAGAATGGGAGTGTGTCTGACCTTTACTTCCCAGGAATCACCTTTGGACTGGTCCTGGTCCTCATTCCTCTTGGGGTTAGACCGACTCTATGACACTATTACTGAGCTCTGGTGGCCTAGTCATAAAAGGCGGTGCCTCTGTGTTGGTTCAAGCTCACCAACAGCCTGTAGGAGAAAGATGGGCCATCTCCTCCCGGGGATTTATAGTCTCCGAAATCCTGCTTCAGGGTCAGCTAAGACTCAATTCTAACTCAATGGCAATCAGATAAGACAGTACAATTATTATTGTTATGCTCACTATTTTATGTTGCTGTTGTTGTTATGTGCCATCGAGTCACCTGTGACTTGTAGCAACTCTGTATAAAACAGCCCTAAACCCTGCTCTAACCTGTGCCAATATTATTGTCCCTGACACATCTACTCCCATTACCCCAGTCACTGAATCAGTCCATCTCATCGAGGGTCTTTTCCTGCACTGTCCCTTCACCCTCCCAAGCATGACATCCCTCTCCAAGGACTGGTCCTTCCTTGCAACATGTCCAAAAAAGTCAGACAAAGCTTCAGAAGCCTTACCTCCAAGGACCAGCCTGGTTTCACCCTCTCCAGGATGAACCTATTTGTTTTCCTAGCAGTCCATGATATATTCAATACTCTTCTCCATACCACAACCCAAAGTTATCAATTCTAGGGGAGCTCTAGTGGCCTAGTGGCAAGGAGCTGCAACTACAATCCCAGAGGCACACGGTTCGAATCCACCAGATGCTCTGCCAGGAAAAGGAGGGACAATCTCCTCCTGTACCAGTCAGATCTGATTTGACGGTACACTCACATAAAAAAAATTTAAAAAAATTTTAAAAAAGTTATCAATTCTCCTTCTATCATCCCTAATCATTGTCCAGCTCTCTGATGCATAGCGATTACAAAGACCATGACTTATATCAGGTACACCTTAGTCTCCAGACTGACATCATTGCTCTTCAGTACCTTGGAGTGGTCTCTCACAGCAGACTTTCCCAATGCAATACGTCTTTTAATTTCCTGGCTGCTGGTGCACGAATGTTGCTTGTGGAGTCAAGCAAACTAAAGCTGGTAAAAATTTCCATCTCTTCAACATCCATCATGATGCTGCCAATCGGCCCAGTGGTGAGAATCTTTGTTTTCTTGATATTGAGCTTCAATCCATATTGAAGTCCTTGACTTTCTGCAGCAAGAGCTTCAGGTTTTCCTCAGTTTCAGCAAGCAGGGTTATGTCATCTCTATAACACAGATTTTTGATGAGTCTTCCTCCAATCCTGATGCCACATTTCTCCTCATAGAGCCCAGCCTCCCAGATAAACTGTTCTTCATATAGACTGAAAAGGTAAGGAGATAGGACACATCCATGGCATACACCCTTCCCAATTTTGAACCCTGCAGTGTTTCCTTGCTCTGTTCTGATGATTGCCTCCTGGCTCAATTATAGGTTTTGCATAAACACCATCAAGTTTTCTAGGATTCCCATTCTTCTCAGAGTTAACCACAGTTTATTGTGGTCCACACAGTCAAACACCTTTACATAGTCAATGAAACACAGACCAGATGAGCTGTGGGAGGATATCAAGAATATCATCCAGGAAGACTGCAGAATATCATTACAAAGACAGAGGAAGAAGAAAAGACCAAAATGGATGTTAGAAGAGACTCTGAATATTACACTAGAGTGCTGAGAAGCCAAAGCAGAGGAAACAAATCAAGATATGAAGGATGAACAGAAGATTTCAAAGGCCAGAGTGGGAAGACAAAGTAAAGTATTATAATTAAATGTGCAAAGAGCTGGAGTCAGAAAATCAAAGGGGCTGGACATGCTCAGCATTTCTTAAGCTCAAGGAACTAAAGAACAAATTCAAGCCTCAAGTTGCAATATTTAAGGATGTGTTGGGCAGAATATTAAATTATCCTGAAAATATTAAAAGAAGACAGAAAGAGTATACAGAGTCATTGTACCAAAAGGAATTAGTGGACACAGAATTTAATGAAAACAGCATATGAGCAAGAGCCTGTGGTGATGAAGGGAGACGTTCAAGCTGCTCTGAAAGAGTTGCCAAAAAGCAAATCCCCAGAAATTGATGGTATACCAATTGATATATTTCTTTTTTTATTAAATTTTATTAATTTTAATGAACATTTACAGAGATTTTGGGTTTCCATTCATTCATTGTTGCACTATTTTCTCTACCCCCCCCAAGTTTGTTCCTCTATTTTTCCCCCTTGAAAGCCAATTGATATATTTCAATAAACAGATACTTCCCTGGATGTGCTCACCAAGTTGTGCCAAAAAATCTGGAGGACAACCACCTGGCCAACTGACTGGGAGAGATCCATATTTGTTCCCATTCCAAAGAAAGATGATTCAACAGAGTGCAGAAATCCCAATCCCAGATGACCCCTGACAAATGGCAGGCACACTGCACCAGGAGACACAGGCAAGCGTGTTCCCAGCAGAAAGGCTGGTGACAGTCTAAACCTTCCCCACCTTATTCACCCTTTGAGTCCACACTAAACATACACCAAACACCTGCTGAGGGCAGGCACTGGGAAACTGAGCAAGACAGACCCAACCTCTGTGTTCTCTTGAGGAAGATATTACTGTACCCATTTTACTTATTTTTTTGCTTGTCGTGTATTGTCAACTCAGATTCCACTGGCACAGGAAGAGATTACCCCTCCTTCTCCAGCAGAGCATCTGGTGGATTCTAACTGTGAACCTTCAGCACAATATTGCAGCACAATATTGTACTCATTTTAGAGAATAGAAAACTGAAAATCAAAAGTTATGCTTTTCATACTAAGTTTGTGGCAAAAAAAAATTATGTCTACAGAGAGGTACAGAAGAAATACCATCTACAAAAGTAAACACTATTACGTACAGAATCCTTCAATGTCAGCAATAATAAACATTCATCAACAAGATGTATAGGGAGACAGGCAAGACAAGCACATCCAGATAGGTGAGGAAGAATATTCCCACAACCACACACGAGTTTGGTAGATGCCATTTATACATTCATATTAGTATATAATGTAAATGTATCTGTGCATACAGCAGAGAAAAGAATGCTTTGTTAGCTTCTTTTGTTATTTAATTTTTGACATTTTTTAAAAATTCTTTTTTGTGCGTATACCATCAAATTGGATCTGACTAGTACAGGAGAAGATTACCCCTCCTTCTCCAGCAGAGCTTCTGGTGGATTTAAACCGCACACCTCTGAGACTACAGTGTAGCTTCTTGCCACTAGGCCACCAGAGCTCTCGCTTTGTTGGCTTCTTTTTTTTATTATTAGATTTTATTAATTTTAATGAACATTTACAGAGATTTGGAGTTTTCATTCATTCATTGTTGCACTATTTTATCTAACCCTCCTCCCCAGTTCGTTCTTTTTTCCCCCCCTTGAAAGTCTGTTTTTAGTTGTCCAATTACCCCAGTGCTTGTCAAAGCCAGTTCTGATTAATCTCCTTTGTCAGTGTGTCCTTTGCCATTCCCTATCACTCCTCCTTGAGAGAGACTTCACCTTGATTCATAAGGAAAAGGGGATGGCATATTCTCTTAGCTACTTCCTGCTGGAAAGGGATGCTGTAGGTTTCAGGGTGA
>NW_006399926.1:1001437-1007337 GCF_000299155.1 Elephantulus edwardii
GGCTCATGTGTTTGCAGAGGTTGGCAAATTCCAGGCCTTTGGGTCACACTTCAAGAGAGAGGTGTCAGGGGAGACTAATGAATCCACGGTGTCAGCAAACATGCAGGATCTCTAACTGCTGGCTTTGGAGAGTCCAAAGTCATTTTGAAGGAGTAGCATCATAGACTGCTGGCTTCAGAGGCAGATTAATCCACAGTCAGCATGGATGACAGGCCACTGGTTCAAGTCTAGATGTCAGAGGCCAGCTATCCAGATGTAGGATCAGACTGAAAAAAGCTCTATAGTTTTGCTGGAGAGTCCATACGTACATTCAGTGCAAGCCGTACCCTTGAAGAAACTTCTGCTTCATCAAATCAGGCTGACATTGTCTTTACAGAACCACCTCTAACCCTGATTAAAAGTTAGGATTTTCAACCTCTTCTAACCTTGACTAGAGGTTAGTTTCTACAAGACATAAGTTAGTTACATAGTAATGAGGATCAGAGCCATGTTGACACGCAATGTGAATAATCAGAATTGTCTTGGGGGACATCAAAGTCAGTTGGCATAACTTTGTCCACATAGACGTTGTACATCCTCCTTCGGTGATGATGAGGACGACACGGGACAGATCTGCTCTCCATAGGGTCATTATGAGTTACACTCGACTCAACTGCGCATAACAATAACAGCAACTTTGATAAGTTGTATCTGAGGTTTTAAAAGCTTGTAAGCAATAAGGTCCAGAGTGCAGGAAGGAGTAGGCTAGAAGGATTAATGGAAAAGAGAATCCCAGAGAGAAAGTGAGAAGGGTGTGATTCTATTGTATATTCCACCATTGATGTCGTAATTAATGTTCTAAAACATAACAAATACAGATGGTTGAATGGAAAATTAATTTGCTTTATAATTTTTTTTTCAAATTAAAAAAACCCCAAACTATGAGCAACCAATTGTCAGCACCATGATGTATGGAGAAGAGACCGAGTTTGTTAACAGTTACAGCTTGCTCGGCTCCACAATCAACTCTCTTGGCACCAGGTGTCAGGAAAGCGAAAGATTAATTGCATTGGGAAAATATGCTGTCAGAGACCTCTCTGGAGTATTGAGAAGCAATGATGTCAATCTAGAGACTAAGGTGCACCTTACCCAGGCCATGGTCTTTGCAATTACTTGCTATGCATCAGAGGGCTGAATGATGACGAAGGATGACAGAAGAATCGATGCCTTAGAATTGTGGTGCTGGAGAAGAGAACTGAACATACCATGGACGGCCAAGAGAATACATAGGTCTGTCTTGTAGAGGGTAAAACCAAGTTTCTCCTTTGAGGCTAGAATTTTAAAGCTCTGTCTCACATATTTTGGGCTTGTAGCCAGGAGAGACTTAAGGACATCATGCTTGAAAGGGTGGGGGGACAGTTCAGGAGATGAAGACCCCAGATGAGATGGATTGATACAGTCACTGGGGTAGTGGGGGTAGGTGTGTCAGAGACAGTGAGACTGGCTCAGGACAGGGCAGGCTTCAGAGCTGTTGTACATAGGGTTGCTATGAGTTACAGGCAACTTGACAGCACATAACAACAACAAAAACAACATGAGCAACTATCAAGGTGCAATTATTGGACACTCTTCTCTCTAGAACAAAGATGAGGGAAGAAAAGCAAAGATGTCTAAAAATAACTGGTCCAAAGGGCTCATGGGCCATCTGAACCTCACTTTCCATGACCCCCAGACCAGAAGAATCAAAATGGTGCCCAGCTACCACTGCTGACCATCTCAAAGGGGTCACAGTAGAAGATCCTGGATAGAGTGAAGGGAAATGTGGAGCAAAATTAAACAACATTGTAAAAGACCAGATTGACTGCTCCAATAGTCACTGATGGGACCCCAGAGACTGTGGACCTTAGTCAGCCTTTGAGAAACAGGCAGAGGGACAGCCCAGGGAAATACCGCCCTTAGTCAGCCTTTGAATCTGGAAGAAAACTCACCTCCAAAGATCAACTTTTAGCTCAATAAGGGTCAGGCCAGTAAGGTGACCAGCACCATCAGCGAGGCGTTCATGCCTTATAATAACCAGCCACATAAGGTCAAAGGAGCAGCACTTTCCCAAAAGTAAAGCCCAGAAGACAGGAAGGGATAGTGTAGGAGTATTAATGAAAATGGGAATACAGAGAGGAAGCAGGGAAAGTATGATTATGTTGTTTGGGTATTGTAACTAATGTGACAAATCAGAATGTATGTGAATGATTGACTGTAAAACTAATTTACCAAAACAACTATGAGATGTCATCTCTCCCCAGGAAGAATAGCAAAATTTAACAAGCAGCAAGCAAGAAACTGGAAACCTTATTCACTGTTGGTGGAAGTGTAAAATGGTGCAAGCACTATGAAAGGCAGTATGATGCTTTCTCAAAAATTTGCAAATAGAGATACCATTTGACTGAGCAATTCCCCTACTGGAAAAATACCCTAAAGAAACCAGAACTGAACCCAAGCAGATATATGCACACCCATGTTTACTGGTGTGTTGTTTATAATAGCAAAGAGTTGCAAACAACTCAAGTGCCTATCAACAAATGAATGGCTAGAGAAGCTGTGGTATATTCACACAATGGAATATTATGCAGCACTGAAAAACAAGGAACTCATGAAATATTATACAAAGTGGGTGACCATGGAGGACATTATGCTGAGTGAAATATCTCAAGTCACAAAAAGACAAATACTGCATAATGCCACTGTTATGAAACAGGACTGACATGGAGGATGGGGGAAAACTAAGAAAAAAGGGGATAAATAAGGTACATGGCATTAAAACAGATGAGGGAGAGAACTGTATAAAAGAAACATATGATTAGGTATTACTGGCATGACAAGAGTCCAGAATAAGAGCTGCATAGTAAAGTGGTTGGGGGGCGGGAGGAAGACTGTATAACAATGAAAGAACTTTTTTTTTTCCAAAGAAGAAAGTGAACTGGGGTGGGAGGGAGGGACAGGGAGGAAAATGTATAACAATGGAAATTTTTAAAACTACAACAAAAAACCACAACCAATTTGCTTAGTAAACTTTCACTCAAATTACAATACTGTGTGCCATCAAGTCAGAACCGACTCATAGCTGACCCTCCAACAGGTTTTCAGAGGCTGTAATCACTTTGGAAGCAATGTGGGAGTTGCAATCCCGAAGGCATGTGCTTTGATGCCACCAGCTGCTCCCAGGGAGAGGATGGGCAGTCTCCTCTCGGAAGTGTATCCTATGGCTCAGTTTTGATTCTATGGTACTCACCACCACCCCCACCAAAAATTGCTTCAGAGGAGATTGCCTATCCCTTGTCAGCGAAGCAGATGGCGGATTTGGACTACATGCCTTCAGGATTGCAGCACAGATTCTTACCACTAGTAAATAAAAACGTTCTATATCTAGCTAGAACTCAAAATGCAAGTCTGCCTCCAGAACTGTGCTCTTCACAGCCTTGCCACATTGTGTCTGGGTCATAGATCCTTCATTCTCAGGCCCAGTTTGTCATGTTGGTGCATCTGTTCTATCAGTGGGACTCTTAGAGGTCCTGAAGGTGCTGTCAGAACCAGCGTGGTATTGCACATTCAACCAGTAAACATCTAAGGGGGTACAATGTGGACATGAATCCAGGTACTGTGAAACACAGGCCTTTCTGTCTCTCCCTGGTATCCCAGGCCAGCTCAGCCCAGGCTCAGGCCAGCCCAGCTTCAACCCAGACCCACTTCAGTCCAGGCTCAGGCCTGCCCAACACCCTAATTTCAGTCCTGGTTCAGCCTAAATTCAACCCTAGTCCCCTAATCCCAGTGGCAGAACAACCCCAGCTGGCTTGCAGTTCTTTTTCTACTTCTCCCTGAAAGTATTGTGATCCACACACAGTCAAATGCCTTTGCAATGTCAATGAAACACAGATAGACATTCTTTTGGCACTCTGTGTTCAGCCAAGATCCATCTAACATAAATTATAATATCCCTAGTACCATGGCCTCTTCTAGACCCGGCCTGCACATCTGGCATTTCTCTGTTGACACGCTGCTCCAGTTATTTTTGGATTTCAGCAGAATCTTGCTTGCATGTGATATTAATGATATTCAATAATTTCCGCAATCTTTCGGGTCACCTTTCTTTGGAATGGGATCAAATATGGATCTCTTCCAGTCAGTTGGCCAGGTGATGGTCCAGCAGATTTCTTGGCACAACAAAACCTATACTTGGACCAGGAGGCAGTCATCAGAACAGAGCAAGGAGACACCACATGGTTCAAGATTGGGAAGGGTGTACACCAGGGATGTATTCTTTCTCCATACCTTTTCAATCTATATGCAGAACAGTTAATCCAGGAGGCTGGGCTGTATGAGGAGGAATGTGGCATTAGGATTGGAGGAAGATTCACCAATAACCTGCATTATGCAGATGACACTACCCTGCTTGCTGAAACTGAGGAGGACCTGAAGCGCTTGCTGCAGAGGATCAAGGCCTGCAGCCTTCAAAATGGATTGAAGCTCAACATCAAGAAAAGATTCCTGCCACTGGAGTGATTGGCAGTATCATGATGGATGGTGAAGAGATTGAGACTGTCAACAGCTTTAGTTTCTTTGGCTCCACAATCAACCTCTTGGCACCAGCAGCCAGAAAATTAAGAGATGAATTGCATTAGGAAAGTTGGCTGTCAGGGAACTGAAGAACAGCAATATCATTCTGGAGACTAAGGTGCACCTGATCCAGGCCATAGTCTTCGTAATTGCTTGCTATACATCAGAGAACCAGACAATGACTAGGGAGGATTGAAAGAGAATTGATTCTTTTGAGTTGTGGTGCTGGAGAAGAGGAATATACCATGGACTGCTAGGAGAACAAACAGGTTCTTCCTGGAGAGGGTAAAATTGGGCTGCTCCTGAGGCAAGGATTCAGAAGCTTTGTCTGACATACTTTGGGCATGTTGCAAGGAGGGACAGGTCCTTGGAGAGGGACATCACTCCTGGACGGGTAGAAGGATGGAGAAAGAGAGGAAGACCCTCTGTGAGATGGATTGATGCAATGACTAGGGTAATGAAAGTAGGTGTGTCAGAGACAACAAAGTTAGCACAGGAAAGAGCAGGTTTCAGGGCTGTTGTACATATGGTCACTATGAGTTGCAAGTGACTCAATTGCACATAACAAGAACCCCAAAATTGGACAGGTGATGGGTGGTAGAGGTGAGCAGGAAAAAAACTAGATTTTTTTGTTTGGTTTTTTTTCTTTGAGAAAAACTAGATTTTAACCAGGGGAGAATTTTGAGTCCAAGATTGCTGATCTCCTGGCTTCATGTAGCTTAAATCAGCCTTGACCGAGATAGTAGGATTACAATGAGGGAAGATGAAGATTAAGAAGATTATTACCAGTTCATCTGATTCTCTGACTCCCACCAGTACATTCACTCCCAAGCAGGGAGGTCAAGGCTGAATCAGAACTCAATTCAAGTTTTAGTTGTGTGACCTTGGGTAGGCTACTTTACCTCTCAGTTATTTTCTCAGGTAGAAAAATTGCTAGTGAAATGGTAATAGTAACTGCTTCACTATGTAAATCATACCAGTTTTCAGAACTTCAATTCCTCGGGCAATGTCGTTTTTTTCTTGATGCAACAGCGTCCCCTGGTGGCTGTGCCCCACTACAACACCTTCTTTCTGCAGAAGAGACCCAGGTGGAGTGAGGTGGTTTTCTGCATCAAAGCCACATACTTATGAAGAGGGTCATAGCTAGAAGGGAATGGAACAATAATACACTGGGTCCTTACCTTCTTTCTCTAAACCACCTCATCTATACGCACCATCCCCCTCACCCATCCTATTCATGTGTTGTTGTTAGGTGCCATTGTCAAGACCACTAAACCTCAAAGTGAAAAACAGATCAGCATCTTTTTTTTAAA
>NW_006399926.1:1008467-1014324 GCF_000299155.1 Elephantulus edwardii
TGGCAAGAAGATGCACTGTGATATCAGAGGTTTGCAGTTCAAATCCACCAGATGCTCTGCTGGAGAAGGAGGGGCAATCTCCTCCTGTACCAGTCAGATCCGATTTGACATTACACACACACACACACACACACACACACACACAATAAAATTTAAAAAAAGATGTAATTAAAACTAAAGGCTGTAATTTCTTGTCTTCAGTAGGTGCTTCAAACCTTTTCCACTTTCTGCAAATAAGATTGTATAATTTGCATAATGCAGGTTGTTAACGAGTCTTCCTCTAAACTTCATGTAATCCAGATTCTTGAATTGTTTACTCAGCATACAAGTTGAATAGATATGGAGAAATCATACAACCCTGACACACAGCTTTCCAGATTTTAAACCCTTGCTCTGTTTGTACCACTGCTTCTTAATCTACATATAGATTTCAGATGAGTACAATTAAACATTCTGAGATTCCCACTCTTCTCAACAATATCTATAATTTGTTATGATTCACACAGTCAAATGCCATTGCATAATCAGTAAAATAGAAATAAACAACTTTCTAGTGTTCTCTGCTTTCTGCCAAGAGCCATCTGACATCAGTAATGATAATGCTTGTGTCACAGCCTCTTCTAAATCCAGCTTTAGTTTCTGACAGTTCCTTGTCAATGTACTGCTCCCGACATTTAAAAATCATCTGCTGATAAATATGAATGCCAGCCCTGTGTCACAGATTGCCCCATTGTCTTTGACTCTTGTTTACTCCCAGGGTCTTCCTTTGCCTTGGTCTTTGTGTACTGATCTCACTCTTATTGAAGACTGCCTTCCTTCACCTAATTTAGCATGTGTGGTTGTGTAATTTGCTACATGTTGGGTTGTTAGCTGAAGAGTCAATGGTTCGAAACTTATCACCTGCTCCAAGGGATAAAAATGGGTCATCTCTTGTCTTAAACATTGACCGTCTCAGAAGAAACCCAATGAAGGATTGCTATGCATTAGAACTGACTAAAAAAAATTATTTGAATAAATTAATGATGAAATCTAGACCCAGAGGATAAATTGACTTGTCCAAGGTCCCGCAGTCAGACAAGGCCCCCCGTGCGATGTTCAGTTCATGTGCTGCACCATCCTTCAGCCTCGTTCCAGGATGGAGGATGTGGAGGGAATCGTCCCTGCTGTGGACTTGAGGGAAGAGAGAAAAGAGAAGGCAGGAAAGCCAGTCATCTGTCTCTTCATATGGGAGAAGAAGAAGGTAGAAAGAGATGCAATATTTCTGCTTGCTGGAGTCAGTCCCAGATGCAAACCTCCTGCCTCACGTAGCTGGACACATTGGGGGTGAGGGGAAGGAAGGGTTCAGTCAATTCTCAATACTGTCTGACCAAGAGGGATCCCTGAGCCCTCACACCGCTCTGCTCATTGCTTCCTCAGCTCTAGCTTTCTCCCTCTCTACCATCCAGAGCACTTGGTCAGCCCATCTCACAGTGTCAGCCTCCTAACATCTGGTCTTCATCTACTCACTTCCCCCTTCCCACCTCTTTTCTTGTTTCAAGAAAAAAAAATTGCTGCTGACCTTACTCCTAGCAGTACACATTCATTGTGTCTAGCTGACTGGGAAACAGCTGGAAAAGGAGAAAAGGAAGAATAGAAGAGGGAAAGGGGGGGGGAAGAGGGAGAGATGGAAGCAATGGCAAGCCCTTGCCCCTGCCCTTGCCTTTGAATTTTGAGGAGACAAAGAAGGGAGGAAAGAGAGGGGGTGACAAAAATAAAAGTAGTTTAGATCTGACTGGCCTGACTAAAGAGCAAAGACGTCAGTTTAAAGATTAAGGTGCGCCTGATCCAATCCATAGGATTTTCAGTTGTTTCCTATGCAGCTGAAAATTGGACACTGGATAAGGATGACAAAAGAAGAGTCAATGCCTTTGAATCACAGTGGTGTTGGTGAAGAGTGTTGGATAGACCATGGACTGTCAAATGGACAAACAAATCTGCTTGAATGAAGTGTAACCAGAGTGCTCATTGCAGGCAAAGGTGGGGAAACTTCGTCTCACTTTGAGCATATTCTCAGGGGGAACATGTCCTGGGGAGAGATATCATGCACCTCAATGAAAGAGAGGAAGACCCTCAATGGACGGACTGACAAGAGTGACTACCACCATGAGCTTGAGCAGGACAGAAGTGGTGAGGATGGTACAGGACAGGGCAGAGCTCAGGTCTGTTGTTCTGAGGGTCACAATGACTCCTAATTGACTCTCCAGCACCTAAGAACAACAACAGCAGCTATCTGCAGGAATTTTCTGTTTATCTCCCTCTTCTGACCTTTAAAAACATCTTGGCAGATCTCAGGGCTTTCTGGGAATTTTGAGGACCTAACCAAAGCCCTGGATAGCACATTCACTTCACATAAAGCATAACAAAGGCATGCAAATGGTAGCATTAGGCTATCCTAAGGTTCATGCCTTGGAAAAACAGCCCAGTAATTTGCTTCTGAAAAGTCACAGCCTTAAAAATCCTCTGGAGCAGCGCTGCTCTACACACACGGCATTGGCACCGCGCTGAGGCAGAACTGATTCCATAGCAACTGGTTAGAGTTTAGCTGAATCAGGTGAAACTTCCATCTCCAACCCCAGTAAAAAGTTCTCCCTCATCAATGTTTGTTCCCTACACCTGTTGTTGTTGTGTACCGACCCACAGCTGACCTTCCAGCACGGGAGGAGATTGCTCATCCTTCTACCACGGAACTGCTGATGTCCTCAAAATGTGTGCCTTTGGGATTGCAGCACAGCGTCTTGCCACCAGAACTCCCCGATACCTATGGGTGTGGACGTGTGCTGCTCTTCACATACCATCTTTTCCACCCCTCTGTGCCCTTCCAAGGCCTGTTGTTCTCTACAGGAATAAAGAAGAACCAGTGTGTCATTAGCTGGTGCTAAAAACAGGTAGCCTCCCTCAGATACAGGCCTCTCTTCAGGGATAAAGCAGGCTGTTCCAGGGACACTTTCCTCCTGGAGTCCTCCAGATGCTGGGAATCTGTCTTATCACTCACTGTGACCGTCTCTGTTTCTGAGCCTTCTCCCCAGCATCTGTGCCCCTCATTCAGTGTGGGTCACATGACAGATGAGCACACTCATTGCCTTGAAGCATGACTGCCCATAAGGAGGGTGCCAAGGCATTTTCAGGGCAGGTCCCAAACCTTGAAGAGTCACCGCTCTGGAAGCCATCACCAACTCCCCTTGTTGGAGATCACCCTTCTCCTCCCAGGAGATGAGGAGAAGCTGGCTACTGGCCACTTACTGATGCTGCACTCAGCTTCTTCACATCCCACTTACTCTCTCTCATGGAGTTTGGGGCGTGAGTTAGGACTTCAGGGTATGCTTGCTAACTTTAATTGTGTGCGGTATTCAGAGTCTATTTTTGTTAGTTTGACAGTTTAATTGCAGTACTGAGACATAAGTTTACACAAAATGTCTTCATCAAATATGATTCCATCATCCCTTACCATCTAGTTTTCTTCCTCTGGGATGAACTCCAAACCCTCAAGGTCCATCATAAAATACAACGTCCAGAACAGGACTTCACATATGGAAGGTCAATAAGAATGTCACCACTCCTGATCTAGTCTAGACCTCTTTCCTCTATTCATCATTTACAAGATTTCTTTTTTCAGATTGTCACTTTGTCTCTCTCATTGTCATTGCCATCAAATTAGAATCAACTCACAGTTGATCCTTTAGTAGGTTTTCAGAGGTTAGAAATTACAAAGGAAGAGACTTCTCATGTTTACCCTCCAAGAAGCCAGTGGATTTGAACCCCTGTCTCTGAGTTGGCAGTGCTACTCCTTACTCACTAGGCCACCAGAGCGCTCCAACAAGCCTGTAGTCAAATAAAACTAAACATCATCTTCAGCTGGTTTTCCACCCTCTTATTGTGTTGCAGTTAATTTTTTTTTAACCAAATGAAGATTTTTACATTTATATCTACTAAATGTTATCTGGTTCATTTTTTTCCAATTCTAATTCTCATTTCTTGTATAATCTGTAGACCTGATAAACATAATTTCTATTTTCATATATACCTTTAACAGAAACAACTGTCAGGACCAAGGAAAGAACCCTTAGAGACTAGTAAGTAATTCTCCTTGGGGAGAGGAAAGAAGGCCACCTGGACCATTTTATGTCTGTGGAGGCTTGGTGCTCCCAGGGAGGCCAAATTGTTTGTTGTTGTTGGCTTTCCCCCCCTAATGGTTTAAAATAACTTATCTATTTAGAGTCTGCTAAGCAATGATGTCAGGGAGCTCCAATGACCAATGATCAGGAGTCTCCCTGTCAACCCAAAGGCAGGCAGTTTGAATTCACCAGCTGCTCTGCAAGAGAAGGACGGGCAATCACCCCCTGTGGGATTTATGGCCTCTGAAAACCTGCTAGAAGGTCAGCTAGGAGTTGGTTACAACTGAGCTGCACATATCAAACAAGAAGTGATGTCAACTCCACCAGCTGGTTGTTGCTGGAATCCACCATCTCCTGTCTTCAGAAAACCAACACACACTCTTCTCCAGCATTCTTGACTATCTCTGCTCCTCACACTCCCAAACTCTTTGGAAATGATTCATTGAGGAGGGTTGTCCTATTTTAATATTATTATCATGATGCTTCTCAGAGAAGATTTATATTAACACTTCCCTCTTCCTGGTCTTGATTAATCCCTGAACAAACTTAAGGAGATATAGGTAAGTCTTAATGCCCTTTATCAAATAGATGGGAGCCCTGGTGTAATAGTGGTTAAGTGCGTAGCTGTAAAAGGTCAAAAGTTCCAAATCACCAGCTGCTCCATAGGAGAAAAATATGGCAGTCTGCTTCTGACAAGGCTATAGCCTTGGAAACCTTTAGTGGCACAGTTCTGCTCTGTCCTACAGGGTCGCTGTGAGTAGAAAAGGATTCTACAGCATCAAGTACAAAATAGATAAACTGAGGCTCACTCAGAAAGGTTATGGGATTTGTTCAAGATCATTCAGCTGGAACATACAAAACTGGACCCGGTACTCCTTGCACATGTGAGAATGAGGAGCTCAAGGGAGGAGTCCTCCCCTCTGAGCCATATTACTTTTCCAGGGGACCCCCTCAAGAATCCCAGAGGTCCTCACAGATTCATGCCCCTCTCCATACAATCAGGAGGTGAAAGGAAAGAAGCAGGGACCCCAAGTCAGCTTTCCTGACCGTCACAGGAGGTTCCCCAACCCAAATTAGACAGCAGGATTTATAAACTAACTTGAGGGTGAAGACGCCTCGGTTATCCTGGCTCCTTAGTCTCTGAGTTTACACTAACTCTCAGACAATCTCCAGACTCCATGCTCCGATGGCCCCTCCCAGATCTCCATTCCAATCTTGGTAGTGAATCCCAAAGCCCAGTTGGCCTTAGGACAGGGAGAGGGTGGAGCTGGACTACTTAAAGGGTAAATTAGGGGGTTGGTGAAATGACCCCCTGGCCATTGTCTATGTTGCACCTTATACCCAGAAAACTCTTTTCTTACTGAATTTTGGAATCATTTTATTATGTTTCCCTCTGCCACCAGACTGTGAACTGCCAAAACTGCTGACCTCATATCACCAGTCTGTGGGATTCTTCAAGATTAACACAGTATTCCTGGTTCTGCTCTGCTGCTGGCACATAATAGGTGCTCAGTAAACACTTGAAGAGCCCAACTGAATTTATAAGTCGAAGTCCTTGCTTTCAAAGATCCCTTCTATCTCATTCTCCCTGAGACCATGCCTCCTGCTCCTGCTTCCTCCTTACTCTATACACCCCAAGTTTTACCTGGACCTCATTACCAGCTCAAGGGTCCTCTCCTCCATAAATCCTTCTGAGCTACTCCCAC
>NW_006399926.1:1014508-1046300 GCF_000299155.1 Elephantulus edwardii
CCTTCCCCGGCAGAGCATCTGGTGGATTCGAAACGTGCACCTCTGGGATTGCAGTGCAGCTTCTTGCCACTAGGCCACCAGAGCTCCCCTCAAAGGGTTGTTTTGAGGATTACATTAGATAGATAACTGAAGTACAATATTAGCATAAGATTTAGCATTTACTAAAGAGACTCAGTAACCTTGTGATCTGGTGGCATAATGTGCTGCTAACGGAAAAGTCAGTCATTTGAATCCACCTGCTGTTCCATGGAACCACACTGGGCAGTCTCCTCTGGGAAAGAAGATGGATAGCCTCTGAAACCAATGGAAGGTTGCCTTGAATCAGAATCCACTCTTGCCGACTCATAGCTGGCCCTTCAGTGGGTTTTCTGAGACTGTAAATCATGTGGGAGGAGAGTATCCCTCTTTCCCCCACAGAGCCCTTAATGGTTTCAAACCCGAGCCACCTTTGGGCTAGTAGCGCGACGCCCAACCCACTATGCCTCCAGAGCTTCCTTAGCAGTGCTTAACATCTCATTGCCATGTTGTTATGTTGTTGTTGTTATGTGCCATCGAGTCATCTGTGACTCACAGCGACCCTATGTACAACAGCCCTAAACCCTGCTCTATCCCTTGCTAATCTTACTGTCTCCGACTCACCTAACTCCACTTACCCCAGTGACTTCCCCTCCTGCGTTGTCCCTCCACCCTCCCAAGCATGACGTCCCTCTCCAAGGACTGGTCCCGCCGTGTAACATGTCAGAGGGAGCTTCAGAATCCTTGACTACAGGGAGCTCTGGTGGCCTTGTGGCAAGAAGCTGCACTGCAATCCCAGAGGTATGCGGTTCAAATCCACCAGATGCTTGGCTGGAGAAGGAGGGGCAATCTCCTTCTGTACCAGTCAGATCCGATTTGACGGTACACACACACAAAAAAAATAAAATTAAACAAACAAACAAACAAAAACACCAAAAACAGAATCCTTGACTCCAAGGAGCAGCCTGGATCAATTCACAGATGATCTTCCAGGGGGTTTAGAGGCTGTAAATCACATGGGAGGGGACTGCCCATCTTTCTCCTTAGGAGGCGCCATGTCTGAGTTAGCAGCGTAACTCCTAGTGGATTAGGTCACTAGAGCTTCCAGGAGGACAGTGGGTAACTGTGAATAAATGGGCAGCCCTTTGCTTCTGTTTTCCTCTCCATGGTCTGATACCCAAGCCACCAGGGGGCACCCTGTTCTCCCCAAAACAGCATCCGGACAGGATGAGGTGCCTTTCTCTGAGAACTGGGGAAACCTTCCATTACTTAAAGTGGGTATGCATGTGATTATTAGGTTATCTAGAAGGATGGTAGGAGGAATGGAGGTGGCTAACAGGGAGGACATATCAATCTATGCTGAGTCCGTGTTTCCTGATGGAGATTTTGAAGGTGGGGTGTGTGTGTGTGTGCGCGCGCGCGCGCGCGCACGCGCCTGCGTGTGTCCTAACAGCAGTTTGTTCTTGTTTTGCAGACTGCGTCTCCCAGTCTCTTTCTGCGATGCTGCCCCCTTTCTGAGTCTCACAAGGGTGCACCTGTTGTTTACAAAGAGTGGTCCTTTCAGCAGCCCTATGGGGTTTCCATCATCGCGCCCATTTCACGCATGAAGAAACTGAGTGCTAGAGGAATGAAGTTAGTAATATTACCCCTGCGCCCTTGTCTGTGCTGAGTAACTGAGACATGCACCCCTTCCTCAGGTCAGCCTCCTTTGGCATGCTCTGCATAGGCTCAATTTAGCGAATCATCTGCTTTTATCACAGATTATGCTCCCTCGTCTCAGGCTTCTACATCATAAAACCACTCCGGGTCGTCCAGGCCACGGGCCCCTTTGGTCCCACTCCTCAGCACCTCGCTAACTCAGGGACAGGGGCTGTGGCTAAGGAAGTCTCCGAACTCTAACGGGTTAAGGTCCGGACCCCGCCCCTTTTCCCGCCCGGCTGGCGGGAGTATGAATAGCCTCGCTCCGACGGGGCTCCCAGTCGAGTGACTACTCCCGCCCGACCCTCCTTTGTCCTCGCCACCTTTGGCCTCTCTTAACTTTGGCCCTTCAGCTCTGAGAACTGCTTCCATCTCTCCCATACCTCGGTAGGCCAGACGAGCAGGATGGAGGGCTGCCTGGGGGAGGAGTCTTTTCAGATGTGGGAACTTAACCGGCGCCTGGAGAACTACCTGTCCCGGGTGAAGGCACTGGAGGAGCAGAACGAACTGCTGAGCGCAGAGCTCGGGGGTCTTAGGGCACAATCTGCAGATGCCTCTTGGCGGGTCCGCGCTGATGAGGAGCTGGCGGCCCTACGGGCCCTCGTGGACCAGCGCTGGCGAGAGAAGCACGCTGCCGAAGTGGCACGCGACAACCTGGCAGAAGAGTTGGAGGGTGTGGCGGGCCGGTACCAGCAGCAGCGTCTGGCCCGGGAGCGGGCGGCGGCCGAGGCAACCCACAGCCAGCGGGCGGTCGAGGCCGAGAAATGTTCCCAGACCTGGCTGAGCACCCAGGTGGCTGATCTTGAGCGCGAGCTGGAGGCCCTGCGCGCGGCGCACGAGGAGGAGCGCGCCACTCTAAACGCGCAGGCTGCCTGCGCCCCCCGAGGCCCGGCGCCACCCCGTGGACCCCCCGCGCCGGCCCCTGAGGTGGAAGAGCTTGCGCAGCGGCTGGGCGAGGCATGGCGCGGGGCGGTGCGCGGCTACCAGGAGCGCGTTGCGCACATGGAGACGTCGCTGGGTCAAGCCCGCGAGCGGCTGGGCCGCGCGATGCAGGGCGCCCGGGAGGGCCGCCTGGAGTTGCAGCAGTTACAGGCCGAGCGTGGGGGCCTTCAGGAGCGCCGGGCTGCCCTGGAGCAGAGGCTGGAGGGCCGCTGGCAGGAGCGGCTTCAAGCCACTGAGAAGTTCCAGGTAAGGATGTCCTGGGTCTAGGTGGGACCAGGCTTCCTGAAGCTTCTATGGGGCTCAGAGGTCTCCCGGGGAAGGAGGAGGAACAGGGGGAGGGGGGAGAGGGGCTGTGTTTTCTAGGACCACTTCTCAGGAAATCTACCACTAGTTCCGCAGGTTTCAAAGTCCTTTCTGGAGTGGGGTGGAAAGAATAGGATTTCCTGAGTCTGGAAAGGAAGAGCTCTTAGGACCTCATTACAGCAACCCCCTCATCCTCTACACCTGTGCCCCACCCTTGGGACTGCTATCACCCAGAAGTACCCAGGACGTTGCCCTCAATCAGTCGGAAAGTCTAACTCAGGATTTCTAACAGTCCTCTCTCTAACAGGAGGATGAGGCCCTGGATGAGTGGCCACCATCCTCTCTCCAGTGTCACAACTTCCAAGCTCCCTGCAGTGCATTCCAGAGGCCTGGGACAGCTGCTCCCCCTCACACTGCACAGCTGTGACCAGCAGCTGAGAAAACAGCCTCTTGCCTGGGCTAGACAGAGGTCTCGCCTTAGCCACCACCCCTCCTCCTTTCAGAGGAGGAAGATTCCAGAACGTGTGGGAAGTAGAGGGGGCAGGGGGACCTGACAAGGAGCAGGAGAGACAGTGATGGACTCAGCTATTTGGCGTCCAGTCCTGTGGACTCCAGGCCTCTTGATTAATCTTTTTTCCTTCTGCCTCCACTTGTCTCTGTAACCCAGCCCTCTCCTCTCTAGCCTGCCTCCCCCTTCCTGTGGGAGCTGAATCCTGAACAGCACATGCTACCATTTACTCAGCATCCTCAAAGGAAGAGCCAGGCCGTGGGAGAGGGCTGAGAGAGGCCCCTGTGCGCATCTCAGAGGCGCCAGAGGGGGCTTTCTGGGCAGAAACTCGGGTAGGGGATACAGGAGGCCTGCCTGTTTAAAGGGGCCAGACACTGAGTTAGATGGAAGAATCCTCCCCTCTTCACTGACTGCCTCTGATTTGCTCTGCAGCTGGCGGTGGAGGCCCTGGAACAAGAGAAGCAGGGCCTGCAGACCCAGATCGCCCAGATCCTGGAAGGCCGGCAGCAGCTGGCACACCTCAAGATGTCCCTCAGCCTGGAGGTGGCCACATACAGGTGCAAGTTGACCCCAGCCCAGCAATGCTCACAGACTTGAACACATCTTCCAGGCAGAGACCCCTGAAGTGACTGGGGCCCAGAGACTGGGTTGGCAGCAACTCTGCCACCACCGAGTTTTGTGACCCAAAGCCAAACACTTGTAGACCAGGATATGTCCCACCTGGTTCCAATCACTTCCACACCAAGATAGGTCCCACCAGAGCCCACCTTCTTCCTCCATGGGTTAAGAACCAAAAAGGTTGCCTGTGCCAAAGAAACATGATATTGCTGAGTGGAGCTGTCTCAGCAAAGGCGCCTGGGTACATGTAGCACATCTGCATCCATGCTTCCTGAGGGGCTGAAAGACTCCAGGTTTCTGTGTGTGTGTTCACACTGAGGGGATGGGGGTCTTGGGAGGAACACCAGGTGTGAGGTGGTTGTACTACTGACTTGGGCCTCAGGCCTTTAGTCCAGTCCTTGTATTTATTGCCTACATTCTCCATTCCTGCCACCAAGCATTTTCTGTATGCATTTGAGTAACCTGAAGTCTGTTCTAGAAAACTCACCAAGTTGGCTGTGTGGAGAACTAGTCATGGAACTCTGAGAAGGGGCTTTGCAAATCAGGAAGGGCTGAGTATATCAAGTCTGCAAGAAGGGAGCCAGGGTTGGATAAGCTGTTAGGATAATTTCCCCAGAGTCTGTTGGCAAAAAGGAAGGGGCCCAGGGGACATGTTCAGGAGGGGAGGGGAGATAGGATGCAGAGAAGGGAAGATCAATGTGTCTCTGAGGGAGAAAGGAAGAGGAGAAGGGCTCAACCTCCACTGAGGGTAGGTCTCAGGGCAATTGATGCAGCATAGGGAGGACTAACCAGACTCAGAAGAGGAGCAGAGAGTACCTCCTCCATGCCTCTAGGTAGCTCCATGGGGCATTGAGTCAGGGGTGTGGACATAAAGGCCTCCACTGCCTTGGGGGCCTGGGATCTAGAGTGCTTTGAGATCCCAAGGTCAAGGCTCTGACCCCCAATCAAACCAATGAGGGAAGGGGTCTGGGTAGGCCCCCAGGAATTTCAGCACTGGGTTTTGAGGCATGAAAAGGATTGGGAGAGAGGGGCTTGAATTAATTTGCTTTTGTCTGTGGCTAGCTCTGGGAGCCCCAGGGAAGGAGGAGGGGAGCCCATCCCATGGGAACAGCCTAAGAATTCTACTTCCCCTGGGAAGCCCCCCTTCTCCGACCCTCCAGATGGCTTCCTGGACAATGAGTAGCAATTAGCATAAGAATTGGACCCCCACACTGAGGATGAGGTCATTGGCCTGGGGTGGGGAAGGGGAGGCAAGTCTAAGCGATATGTGTGTGAGCTTCTGCGCATGTGCCCAGGCCGCTGCATGGGAATCTGCTTCTGTTACTATAAACTTAACTCTGTGTCCTGATTGTGTGACCAAGTGTGTGGTGTCTGTGGGTACGCAGTGTGCACAGCCAGGCATGCCCTCGTGAGCTGTGAGGGTGGGGATGTGAAGCGGAAGGCTGCAGGGCTGGGCCTGAGGAGGCTCAACTGTGAGTCTTCCAGGCGATCTTGCCTGGAGGCAGAGAACTGACGCAGATTTTCCTTCTTGGTCCCTAGAACCCTCCTGGAGGCTGAGAACACCCGACTGCAGACACCTAGCAGTTCCAAGGCTGCCCTCAGCTTCCTCGGTAAGAGAAGGCACTAGGCTCCTTCTGAAATGCTACCCCTCCTTGCTCTTCATACTGCACACCCATTTCTTCCCTGAGGGGGCACCAATCCCAATTTTTATTTTCTTGACCTCTATGCATTTTCTCAGTCCAGTTAGGTAGGGCCAGGAGCAGGGCCCATGAACATTCCTGCCAGAAGTGGGGTGACTCCCCTCCCTAACCATAAACTCTGACTCTTTTTCTTCCCCCTCTGCCCCCCAGATCCAAAACCAGAACTTCATTTACCTGGGACCCCAGAAGGCCGGCGTCTGGGACCTTTGCTTCCTGTCTTGAGCCCAACCCCCCTCACCTCACCCGTACCTGATACCCTTAAGAAAGCTATGCCAGCCTTTCTGAAGAGCCAGGAATTCCTGCAGACTTGTACCCCCACTTTGGCCAGCACCCCTATTCCCCCCACACCCCAGGCCCCTTGCACTTCTACACATACAGAGATCAGAGCCCAGGAGGCCCCTAACTCCCTCCTCCAGTCACAGAATGGGAAGCAACAGGCTTCAGAATCCCTGTGGCCTGAAGCCAAGGTGAGCACCATCCCTTCGAGCATCCTTCCAGGATCAGAGGAACCTGGGGGCAAGCAGCAAAAGGCCAGTCGAGGCCAGTCCTCTGAGGATCCTGACTTCTTGGCCCCACCCCTCATCCCTCATCATGCTAGGTTAGAGGCCAAAGATGGAGAGCCCAGTGGGTCTGGAGTGTCCAACATATCCCAGAAGGAAGGTGGAGCACAAATAGGGCAAGTGGCAGAGGAAGAAGCCGCCATAGAAGTGAAAATGGGAGGCAGCTTACAGCAGGAACCACGGCGAGAGGAGGGAGATAGGGATGGGAAGGAAATCCAGGAGCCCCAGAGTCTTCTGGAAAAAGAAACTCTGAAGTCTCTGGAGGAGAGGATTCAAGAACCATTAATGTCTCAGGGGAAACAGAGCTGTGAGACACTGAGATCTCTAGAGAAGGAGAATGAGGAGTCCCTGAAATCTTTAGACGAGAACTTAGAGACCCCAGAAATTCTAGGAAAGGAGCAGCAGGAGCTGTCAGAATCTTTAGAAGAAAAGGATCTAGTGGTGGTCAGATCACTAGAAAAGGAAACTCTAGAGCTACTTACCCCTATAGAAAAAGAGGACTCACAGATACTGCAGTCTCTAGGAAGGGAGAATCAAGAACTCCAGAGGTCTTCTGGTGAAGATTTAGAGACATTTTTATCTCTGGGAAAGGAAAATCAGGAACTAGTGAGGTCTCTAGAAGAGGAAAAGTTAGAGTCCTTGAGAACTCCAGAAAAGGAGACTCAAGAACCACTGAAATCTCAAGATGTAGAGGATCAGGAGACACTGAGACCTCCATCCCAAGAAAATCAAGATCCACTGAGGTGTCTAGAAGCCGAGGACCCAGAGGCACTGAGACCTCCATCACAAGAGAATCAAGATCCACTGAGGTGTCTAGATAATGAGAATCAAGAGACCCTAGAAAATATAGATGAGGCACCAGTGGGGTCTCTTCAAGAAGAAGAGAACCAAGAAATCTTGCGATCTCTTGAAAATGAGATTCAGGAGTCACTGAGGTCTCTAGAAGAAGACCAGAAGACATCAGAGCCTCTTGAAAAAGAGAATCAAGAACTACTAACAGCTCTAAAAGAAGAGAGTTTAGAGGCAGTGAAGTCTTTAGAAATAGAGAAGCTAGAATCACGAAAGTCTGCAGAAGTCTTGGAAATGTTGAAACCTCTTGAAACTCAAGAGCCTGGCTGGTCTCTTGAAGTGAATCAGGAGACAACAAAGGCTTTAGAAAAGGAAATTCAAGAACCAGTGGGATCTGTGGATGAGTCCCAGCAGGCACTGAAACTAGAAAAGGAAAATCAAGAACCGTTAAAATCTCTGGGTGAGTGGGACCTAGAAAATTTGAAATCTTCAGAAGAGATGGACGAGGAATGTCAAAGTGACCTGGAAGAGGAGGGAAAGGGAGAGAGTCAAGATTCACTGAGGTCTCCAGGAGATGAGGGACAGGAACTGCCACTGTCTGCAGCTCAACAGAGGTGGGAAAATGTAGAGGACCAAGAGCTGAGCCAGGAACCCCCATCTGGGAGGCCTGAAGTGGAAAATGCAGAAGCAGCAGAGTTGAACCCAAGTGAGCCAGACAGTTTTGTTGAGGAGGCGGCTGTGGAGCCAGTAGAGCTAACACCACAGCTGAACGCTGTAGGGGAGCCATGGAGCATAGGTGAAGAGCACTCAGGGAGCCCTGAGCCCGAGGAGCAGAGAGTCCCAGCTGAGGGAACCAAGGAGGAAGGAGGTGATGCGGGCCTCCAAGATCCTGAAGGGCAACCAGACCAGAAGGGGGCCCCGGGCCTTGAAGGTACCCTGGGGCTGCCAGGGGAGGTAAAGCCCGCAGTGGAAGATGTACATGTTGCTCTGGGGAGTAACCCAGCCTCCCCCCAGGCCGCCGTGGGGTCAGAGACAACTCTGGGTGAGTCTGCTGTGGAGGGACAGGAGCAGGAAGCAGTAAGGCTGGAGGACCCAGGTTATCAGGCCAGAGAGGAGTTGATGGAACTGCCCCGAGAGGAGGAAGGTTTGGAGGCAGTGAAAGGTCAGGGCTTGGAAGGTCCTGTGCAGGACCTAAAGGAGGCAGATGCTCCAGAGTCAGAGCTTTCCAGCCAGCCCAGGGAAGGCGGAGACCCCCAGAAGCCTGAGGAATCAGAGGGCTGGGAGGACTCCGAGTCTGAGGCAGCACTGGGGACAGAGGAGGGTTTCCCTGCTGAGACCCTGAGCCTGGATGAAAACAGCGCTCCTCAGGCCAGGTCAGAAGTGGATACAAAACCAGTGCTGGGATCCCCCAGCCCAAATGATCCCTGGGTACCTTCCTCACTCCCTGAAGATGCCCCTAGGCCCCAGCCCCAGAGTGAGGGGAATGAAGGGTCTAGCTGGGAACTGGAAGGTAGGGCTGAGGTCCCCCAAAATTTAGAGGGAGATGAGTTGGGTTCTGAGGGGATTCCTGAGGACCTCCAGGAAGTGGGGCAAGAGAGTGGAGAAGAGAGTGATGCTGATGAGCTGGGGGAGACCCTTCCTGACTCTACTCCCCTAGTCCTCTTGCCAGGGTCCCCATCCTCTGAATGGGGCCCCATGGGAGAGGAGAGGCCTTCCCCTCAGGAGAAGACCAGGCAGGAAAGCGAGGAGCCTGCTACTCTGCCTTCTGAGGACCTCAGGGCCCAACCTTCAGAAGAGGAGGAGGGAGATGAGGGCAGCCATGATTCTGATGTGTCTGAGGAATTTGAGGACCTGGGCACAGAGGCCTCCCTCCTTCCTGGGGCTTCCAGAGAGGAGGAGGAACCCCTGAGGCAGGTACCCCAGCTGCTACTGGAGCCTGCAGCCTGGGATCGAGATGAGGAGTCTGATGGGTTTGCCGATGAGGAAGAGAGTGGAGAGGAGGGGGAGGAAGGTGAGGAGGAGGAGGATGAAGAGGAGGAAAGGGGACCAGGGGCTGGGAAGTGGGGACAAGGGTCCTCTGCGGGCAGCATGCAGACCCTGAGCGACCCACACAGAGGGGACCTCATGGAGTCTGAGTCTGGGGGGGTCAGTGTTCCCTGGGATGGTGGCTTAAGGGATATGGTTGCTGATGCCCCCATGACCGCCCTGGAGACTGAGTCCCCGGACAGCCCCGAACCTTCCAGCTCAGAGGAGGCATCTGACTTGGTTTCCTTGGACAGGGAGGACAAGGTCTCCAGTCCCCTGGACATCTCCAGTGGAGGGAAGGACCAGGGCGTACAGGAAACTCTTGGTGTCAATGGCCAAGGTGGTCCCAGCTGGGAGGAGGAGACAGAGCACATGAATGGGGGGCTAGTGGACAGGCTGGAACAGTCTGAGGGAGGAGGGCCTGGGAAGCTGGGGACCCCTGAGGGAGACCAAGGGAGCCCCTTAGAGGTGGAGGAGGGTGGTTCCTTGAAGGATCCTTGGCCTAGGGTTCCTCTTCACCTGGGTCAGGGCCAGTTCATGAAGTTCACTCAGAGAGAAGGCGATGGAGAGTCATGGTCCTCGGAGGAGGACTAGAGAATGACCTCTGCTGAGGGAAGGGGAGGGCTGTCCCTAAGCCCTTGTCCTGTTCAGGGGGAACACTTAACTTATGGTTTGTTTGGGGGTTTTTGACCTCTGGTTTCTGTCTGAGAGGCCTGGCCATCAGCCAAGGTGAAATGGGGTGTGAGCAAGGGATCTTTCCAAGAATAGAGGCTCCAGGAGTCAAAACCTGGACCCTGTGAAGCGGGACATCCTACCTGCACTATCCTGTGAGGCTTAAGCCAGCTGTGCCCTATACCACTAGACCCCATTTCCTTTCCCCTATCTCCCCTCCTCTTCTACCTGCTGGAGGCAACTAGAGGCCTCACGGTTCGTCTTGAGAGGAGAGGTTCCTCCAAGGGGGGATCTCTCAGCCCCCATGCAGCAGTCCTTTCTCATCAGCTGTCTGGTCTGTAGCTAATTGGAGTGAGGGGGTGCCCCTGTGTCTTAAACCCCATCATCCCTGCCATGTGAAGCTCTGCGGGTTCATCTCTACTTGAATAAAGCAATGTCCCTTCTATAAAGTCCACACTCTTCCTTCCCTGGTCATGGGGGTGAGGGTAGGGGGGCAGAAGTGTTGCTGGGGGTACTTCCTCCTGAAGAAAGAACGACCTGGGAGGCTTCATGGGGGACAACAGACCAACTAAGGCTCCAGGCAGCAGAGCCAGGACCCTGGGGAGGCCTGTCCAGGTGACCTCAGCGCCTGGCCAGGCTGGTCATCATTTCTGCCCACAGCTTTGCTGATTACAGGCATTAGGCCACCCCACGCCAGCTTTCCCCACGGGCCCCTCAGTGCCGCCAGCATAATAAGCCCTCTAGCCCCCAAATCCAAACAGTGTCTGGCCTGTGATGTTTGCTGGGTCAGAGCAGGGTGAGGGGAGAGGGAGGCTGTGTCTCAGGCAGGCTGTGTGGCCTGAGGTTCGTTATTGAGCTGCTTCTGAACTGCAGCCCCAGCCACCCAATTAGGGAGGCCAGGTGACTGAGGTGGGGTGGGGAAATAAACTCCCAGGGATGGTGGGGAGGGGAGGAGAAGCCACAGGGTCCCAGCTTAGGTCTAGAGTGGGACTTCTACCCAGGAGAAGGGAAGCAGAAAGGAAGTGAGGGACTGATGCTGTCAGGCTGAGAACAAGGGGGGGTGGGGTGTCTGGGAACTAGGCTGTATTGATGACAGGGGTTAAAGCCAGTGTCTTCTCATGCTGGCCCCCTTCTGCTTTCCCTGCTAGTGCCCTGAATCCCTGCATTGAGCAGGGAGGGGTCCACAAGTTCCTGGATTAGGTGGGGTCTGAAGGCCTTGAAGTCAGAATACCCAAATAGAAAGCACTTCTTGGCTCAGTTCAGCAGGGCAGGAAGAACTGGCGACAACACTAAATATCGCGGGTGGGGATGGGATGGGGACAGCCAAACAAATGTTCCATATTTGGAAATAATCCCAAATCTGGGAGCCGACTCTTCCTCTCCTTGGGCCCAAGGTGGTGGTGGGGGAAGATGTGAGGCTGAAGTCTCTCTCAGCTCCCCCCTCCTTACCCCTCCAACCAAGGGTAGGTGGACTGGACAGGAGCCACTGCCACTGTCTTGTCTTCCCCATCTCTATCTGGGAGTCTCGATCCTGGGCAAGCAGACCCATTTCACCCCCATTATGCACACTCCCTGCCCTCAGGGTTTGGGATCCTGTTTTCCCACCCCACCCTCCTGGCAGCCCAGGCCTCCGCTCTCTCCTTCCTGCACCCACTGCTAACAAGGCCCTGTCTGATCCCACCAGACTTCCACCGAGCAAGTAGAACCCCTCCCTGCACCCCCCTACAGCGACAGAGGCACCTTGTGCTTGTTCTCCAAGCCCTTGAGCAACCCACTTGGGAGAGAGCCTAGGACAGAGGCTGAGCCAAGTGGCCCTTCCCAGTGTCTGGGCGCCCACCCTACCCCATACCAGGGTTTTTGGTCCTCCACAGAACAACTCAAATAATTTGTTGTCAAATCAATTAGGACTCACAATCAGCTCATGTGTGTCAGTGACCCCGGGCTCCCTGAGTCTCTCAATGGCGTTGACCTTTCAGAAGCAGATAATCAGGGCCTTCAGGACACCTCTGGGTGGGTGGACTTGAACTGCCAAACTTGTAATAAGCAACTGAGCACTAAATCATCTGTCCCACCCAGAGACCCAAACAGAGCTCTGCCAATAAGCCCTTCAAACAGGAAGAAAGATGTAAATCAGACAAAAGTGAAAATTTTCCTAAGGGGAATACTTAGTGGAAGAAAGGAGGGTTATTTTTAGAAGTGATAGTCTGACAATGAAAAGAAAGAAATGGGGGTGAGATGGTAAGAGGAATTTTGTGGTGCTGGGAATAGATAGGTATGATTGTCATTTGCCAACAAATATTTACTGACCATCTCTAGTACTGTGCAGGCACTGAGAACCCAGGAGCAGCTGAAAACATGCTTCTTTTTTTTTTTTAAATTATTTTACGTGTACTGTCAAATCAGATCTGACTGGTACAGAAGGAGATTGACCCCTCCTTCTTCAACAGAGCATCTGGGAAAACATGCTGCTTAGTTCAGAGGACTTGACCTTCCAATTTAACAAGGGCTTCTGAGGGCAATCCCATTTGAGAAGTGCAGTTGGTTAAGGCAGCAAAGCAAAGGGGCCCCTCTGGTCTGGCTGGGGGCGGTGTGAGGGAATAGTGAGGGATGGTCATCCCGAGAACAGGAAGGATGAGCGAAGTTGACCAGTGAGGAGGCTGAGAAAGAAAAAGGATTCTAACCAGAGGGATCAGCATGTCCAAAACCCTGAAGCAAGAAGAGAGGGCTTGGTTATTAGAGGGATAGAAAGAATGCATGAGTGGCTGGAAGGTGCACAAAAGGGAGAAGTAAGTTCACAGTGAGACTGGAGAGGGAGTCAGGGTCACCGGGCAGCAGGGAACATGGACTTCTCTCTAACAGAAATGGGGAGAGCTGAAGGGTTGTAAGTAGGGAGGTGACAAGACCATGCGTGCTTTTTAAGTAGAACTTTGACTGTTGTTGGCAAATGATGCATCAGGCAGGTGTGAGTCAGGGAGGGACTGCTGGGATCCAGGCAGGGAAGGGGGGCAGTAGTGGGCATGGAGAGCACAGCACAGATCAGAGATGGGTGTTGCTGTTAGGGACAATTGAGCCAGCTTCGACTCTAGTGTTCTCAAGACAGAACGAAACCCTGCCTGGTCCTATACCATGTTCACAGTGTCTGTGGAGCTCAAGCTTGCTGTTTGGATGGATAAGGGAAGCCAAATCCATCTCCAGTGTGGGAGACAGAGGGTTTAGGACAGTGGAAGTAGGAGTGGTCGTACCTGGGCTCTGGGGAACCATGGTACCACCATTTTCTGTGGTGGAGTCGCCAGAGTGAAATCGTGACCTCCTCGGGGAAGCTGGATAGATGGGCCTGGCACTCTGGAGGACCAGGCTGGAGACTAGAACAAGGGTGGCCCTGATTTACAGATCTTGCAGTGAAAAGGTTGTTGGAAGAAAGCAGAGAACCCAAGACAAAGCTGGTGAGAGAGTAGGAGGGTAACGGGAGTATGGCCTCGCAGAAGACCCTGCTAGTTTAGAAAGCCGACTTTGTACTGTTTATCATCCAGACCCTAGGACAGTGCTGGGGGCACTATTAGTACCCAGTACACGTGAATGAATGAATGAATGACTGTGATGAAGTCAGACAACAGGAAGCTCTGGGGAGGGAGGAGTCCTCAGTGGAGGGAGTGAGAAGGACAGCACCCCCTCCCTAGCATGAGGACAAGTGGGAGGTTATTCTGGGGCCTCCTCTGGGTAAATATAGCCTTGGGACAGCTCAGGGTGGGGGGCCGGAGGTGGCTTCCTCGATTTGTTTGGGGCACTTCCTTATAAGGCTGTGCAGCCCCAGGCACCGCAGAGGGTGAGGTCAGAGGCTGAGCTCTCCATTCAGCCCTGCTCGCTGCTGTCCCTCCTCCTCCTGCTGCTGCTGCTGCTGCTGCTGCTGTGGCCACTGCCAGAGACTCCGAGGAAATCAAAGGCCCAGGATTGGATTCCAGCCAAGCACAAGATGCCTTGGAGTGTGGCTTCTTAAAGGGCCCTCTCAGCCTTCACGTCCGCTGTGGGGAGAATGTCCTTCCAGGGTCCTCTCAGAAGGTGATGATGGACAACTTCCTTTGCATGGGGCCATCAGCGTGGCCTGAGGCGCCATGTAGCTTTGCTACCCTCTGGACTAACCTTTATCCCTCTCACTGAAGGTGTCCACTTCTCTAGCTCTGACCTCTTGAGAAAAAAACTCATTCACTGGCTCCTGAGGCCCTGGCCGTAGACTCCCCTCAGCACCCCCTTCTCAGCCCCTCCTTGGACACCAGCTGCTGCCGGTTTGACCCTGTGGTGGCACAGCTGTTGTCAGCGATGCCATCCTTGTCAGACAGGGAAGGAAGAATGTGATTTAATTTCAACTGGAATGTGCCCCTGTTGCTACCCACTGAGTAGGGAGGGAATGGAAACCCAGACTACCCAAGGCCAGGAAACCCGAGAGAGTCCTGGGCTTGGGGGCCTATCCCTGGGCCCCACTCAGCCCTATCCCACCTCACAGGGGAGGCTAAGTTCCAATTTTGCGTTCAGCAGTGGGGTAGATGGAAGTCAGAGGTGAGGCTGTGAGGCTCTTTCAGGGAAGAGAAAGAAAGGAGCCAGGCAGCCAGTTCCTGAGTTTAACAGGCCTGACTTGGAAAGATGACATTTTCAAGGGGCTGAACCAGGAAGGAAGGTTCCCAGGCAGAGGGAGGGAGGGACAGAATGGCTTCAGGTGAGAGACAAAGGTAAGCTGAGGAGACCTGGTCCTCTCTCTGGTTTCTTTCCTCATGGTGCTGAGATCCCCCATCAACATCCCTGCTTTCTCCACTCTTATGAGTCCCTTTTCTTTCTGTCTATGACAGCACCCACTCACCCACAGATCAGGAATAAAAGAATCTACCTCCTGTTCCTACCCTTACAATTATTCCAGGCCTCTAGTATGGAAGTCTCTCCTGTAGTCTAACTCCTATCCCTGCTGCTTCAGCATCAGCCCCTTTTGTCCCAAATGACGAATCCTAGTGATCATCCCTCACACCCCAGTCTGAAGTTACAGACTGCTTTCTTCATCCTTCAGCTTTCTTCTCTCCCAGTCACAAATCCCAGTCCCATTCACCAGCCCCCCATGACTCAGCTGTGACTCCAGAAATAGACCAAGGCAGATGCCAGGAGGCCTCTGTCGAGGAACCCCCTCTCAGCAACTGTGGGCTCAGCTGCTTTTAAGCTAGTGCTCCAGGGCCCCAGGAAGGGTGACTAGGAGACCTAGGGAGGTTAGGGGGATACTTTGCTGCCTCTGCACCCCTCCTGGGTCTAGGCCCCTGGGCTTCTTAAAGAGACCCCCTTGCTACCAGACTCACTCATGGACTCAGCTCTCCTTTTCCATTTCCCCTTTCCCACCTCACCTCTGGCTTCCACCTACATTCAGCTTTCCCAAATCCTCAAGCCCTTGGTCTTTCCCCCATTCTACCCCCTTCCCATTCATCTCATCTGTCCCAGGGAGTACTGGTGGCCTCGTGGTAGGGAGTTGTGCTGCTAACTTCAAGGCATGTGGTTCGAATCCACAGCTGCTCCATAGGAGAAAGATGGACAATCTCTTTTCATGAGTCTTAAGTCAGCGATAGGTTGGTTCTGACTCAACAGTACTCAAGAACAGCATTTGCCAGAAAGTTGTGCAGTGTCAGAGAGGTTCAGCTCACCTCCTTGGGGAAACTTTGTCATGATCCTAGGAGACCCTAGGTACCACGAACGGTGGATAAAATGTGAGCTGGGGCTAAAGGATGCACCCTTTAAATTCTTCAGTCTAAAGTGGTAAGTAACATCCCCTGGGTTAATAAACCCATCTGAAT
Source organism: Elephantulus edwardii (assembly GCF_000299155.1). NCBI lineage: Eukaryota > Metazoa > Chordata > Mammalia > Macroscelidea > Macroscelididae > Elephantulus > Elephantulus edwardii. The sequence goes on from NW_006399926.1 coordinate 1,030,158, forward strand.
TATAAGGAAGAGCCATCGGGAAATAAACACTGAAGCCACAAGTTCCACCCACTCAGATGATTAACCAGTCTCCCACATACAAAAGTGGGGGGAATTTCCTCTCATCATTTCTCCTTCTCTTTTCTTTCCTCTATTCTCCTTTCCAATTCTTTCCTTATGCGCTGTGCATGAATCTTTCCCTTGCAGTAAGCAGGATGGAAGCCTGGTCTCAAGAAGGCCTTCGAGTCTGAAGATGGAGGAACTCTAGCATAGCTGGGAGAATGGGCACATGCGTCCTCACTCCAGACAGGGGCCTGACTGTAGTCCCTAGGGCATGGGGTTCCTAACCTAGAGAGCCCTCCCACCCACAGGGGGCCAAGTGGCTGAGCATTTTTTGAAGTCTTTAGGAGGTGTGTCATAGAGGGCAGTCAGGACAATAGAACCCATTCTTTTCCTAAGTCAGAGACAGGCCCACAGATTGGGCCTCAGGGGCTAAACAAAGGCCCCAGTGAGGTCAGGGCAAGACTGTAGGAGCTGAGGGATGGAGGGTGGGCCATGAGGAATGGACTTCAGGTCAGAGTTGCCTTGTGGGACACTGGCAGGTGGTCCATCGCTCAGGGCTTTTGGGCCCCCTAAAATCCCCAGTCCCCCAATCTTCACCCAGACTGACCTTCTCCCTGCTTTCATACACACTCCCTGACCTTTTTCATCCCCAGGGAATAAGAAATCCTGTGAGGCACCCCATTTTAGCAATGTGGGAAAGTGACTGAGAGCTTAATCACACATCCAGGGACTTGGTAGGGGGACAAATGTCATTCTGTGCTGTACTGTGAGGCAGAGGCAGAACAGGCAAAGCCCCCATCCCATCACCCCAAGAGGCTGGGGCTGATATCCCAGAAGAGGCTGGTTACCTTTCCCCAGAACCAGGCCAGCGCCCCTCACACAGACATGCACACCCACTGGGCCAGGGGCTGGACACTGTGCAGGGTGCTGAGTCATCTCGGACTAGCTCACCCTTCCCCAGGAAGTCCAACAAAGCCAGGAGAAGCTTCCGTTTCCGGCCCAGCTCAGAGGCAGCCTACCAGGTGTCAAGAAATGGGGGAAGGATTCAGATTCCAGTCCAATATCTACCCCTGGAATTCTCCTCATGCACAATTCACAGAAGATGGTGGATCCCTGCCTACAGGGCAAATTAACTGAGAGTGTTGACTAGAGAGCTGAAAAAAAAAAATCAAGGCCGCTTACCATCAGAATCTCCCTAGGCAATCCAACATGTTACTTAATTATCTGTAAAAATGTGTTTCTCAGCATCCTTTCAGGATCCAAAGGAGGGAATAAAATAATTCAAAGACAATATTCCCCAGCTTTCTCTTCAGGGCTTACTTTCAAAAGCTTATCTTGGTCTTTTCTACACTCACAATTTCAGCTAAATGTCCTTACAGTCCTAAACACATATTAAGTAACTAAAGGCAAATATTACAGGATGGGGAGGGGGTGTCTACTGTAGTCATAGGATCATCCTCTTCTCTGAAGTCCCTCAACAAATAGCCCCAACTTCCTAGCTATGTTGAGCTGAGTTGTGCAGAGAAAGGGGCAGGTGAACCCCTTGAGTGGAGAGAGGCATGTGGAGGTGGGGGGGAGTGGGGCAGCTGAGGTCTGGGAGGTCAGCGCTGGTATCTCAGAGACCAACTGGTTTGAGGTTTGGTTACCAAGCAGGGGGAGGTCCAGGAGCTGGGGAGGGAGCCCCCAGCTCCCCTCCAAACCACCTGTCTCCCTCTGCCAATCTTGCCTCACTCTCCCTGGATCTCATGTTTCTCTTAGACTTTTGTCCTTCTGAATCTGTCTCCTTGTCTCTTAGCTTTATTGGCTTTTAGGAAAAGGAGTAAGAATTACTCTTGTGAATGGCTGTGCTGTAACTGAATGGGCACAAGCAGAAGTAGACACGATAGTGTGTGCTGGAGTGTGGTTAAGTGCAAAGATCTGTTAACAGTAAGATTTACCCTCCTTAATGTTATAAAACAAAATGAACCCGAACACACACACAGTTTCACTCTCGCGTCCAGTTCTTAGAGAGTGACATCATCTCACAACCTCCGCTGACTCATGGCCTCCAGGGCCAGAGGAGACTGGCCGGAAGTTCTCCCCTCCCTCCCAGTCCACTAACCCCTTGGGGGCCCCCGATGCCACAGACAGACAGACCCAGGCGCCCCCTGGCGGGATCCTGGAACTCTCCACACTCCTCTCACGGGGCTCCCTCCCCGCACGCGCACACAACACTCTCAGCCCCACGCGTCCACCTGCCGCGCCATCTGCTGGTCATAGCCTAGAAGACCCTCAGTTTATATTCTGGTGTCCAGATCACATCAAAACTCTTACTTTCTTATTTACATATCTTGCTCTCACCTTACTTCTCTCACTTCTGCCTTCTCTGCTAATAGTAGCCTTTATGCATTAAAGTCCTGCCCAACTCCATCTCCTTTCTTTTTCTTTTTTTTGCAAAACAATTGAAAAATATTTATTATGTCTAGATGTGTACATCCTACTGTTAAAAAAAGTAGCTAATTTGCTGGGTTTAGAAGGGGTCGTGGCACTAGGGATATTGTAGCTGATGTTAGATGGATCTTAGCTGAAAGCAGAAAATACCAGAAGAATGTCTATCTGTGTTTCATTGACTATGCAAAGGCATTTGACTGTGTGGATCATTACAAACTGTGGCTGACTCTGAGAAGAATGGGAATCCCAGAACACTTGATCGTTCTAATGCGAAACCTATACTTGGACCAGGAGGCAGTCATCAGAACAGAGCAAGGGAACACTGCATGGTTCAAAATTGGGAAGGGCGTACGCCAGGATGCATCCTATCTCCATACCTTTTCAACCTATATGCAGAACAGATTATCCGGGAGGCTGGGCTCTATGAGGAGAAATGTGGGGGTCAAGATTGGTGGACGATTTATCAACAATCTGCGTTATACAGATGATACAACCCTGCTTGCTGAAACTGAAGAGGACCTGAAGCACCTGCTGCAGAGGGTCAAGGACTGCAGCCTCCACTATGGATTGAGGCTCAATGTCAAGAAGACAAAGATTCTCACCACTGGACCAATTGGCAGCATCAGGATGGATGGTGAAGAGATTGAGATTGTACACAGCTTTAGTTTGCTTGGCTCCACAGTCAACAGTCTTGGCACCAGTAGCCAGGAAATTAAAAGGCGCATTGCCATGGGAAAGTTTGCTGTTAGAGACCTCTCCAGAGTACTGAAGAGCAATGGTGTCTCCCTGGAGACTAAGGTGCGTTTGATACAGGCCACGGTCTTCGCAATCACTTGTTATGCATCAGAGAGTTGGACAATGACCAAGGAGGATAGAAGGAGAATTGATGCCTTTGAGCTGAGGTGCTGGAGAAGAGTACTGAGAATACAATGGACTGCTAGGAAAACAGATTTGTCCTGGAAAGGGTTAAACCGGGTGGCTCCTTGGAGACAAGGATTCTGAGGGTCTGTCTAACATACTTTGGACATGTTGTGAGGAGAGACCGGTCCTTGGAGAGGGACATCATGCTTGGGAGGGTGGAGGGACAGCGCAGGAGAGAAAGGCCCTCTATGAGGTGAATTGATTCAGTGACTGGGATAATCGGGATGGGAGTGTCAGAGACAGTGCGATTGGCACAGGACAGAGCCGAGTTTAGGGCTGTTGTACATAGGGTTGCTATGAGTCGCAAGCGACTCGACGGCACATAACAACAACATTAATTTAACCTGTTTCACTGGGATAGACTAATGTTAAATACTGCTCAGTACAATTCCTAATTTGATGAACTTTTAGTTAATCTTGGCTCCACTTCTAAAACCTGATAAGGAATTCCAAATAGCACACTGAATTAAATGGCATGTTTTCCATAAATCTTAAGATCAGAAAGGAGAACTAAACAGATAAACAAAACTCTGAAAACAAAGAAGAGTTAAGTTTGCTTTTTTCCTCCCAACACATGGTTGGTACAGGAAACATGTGGCCTTTTTCACACACACGGAAGTGTATCAAACTTGCTTGGGCTCAAACCCAGTTTTATTTCCTGCTGGTTTTAAAGGCACTCCATCCAGCAATCTCATTCTCTTGGAAACGAAGAATGAGTGGGCACAGTGACCCTTAGGGAGGGACAAAGAGGCTGGCAGAGAGAACAGTTGAGGCACTTGGGGAGTTACCCATTGCCCTCAGGGAAAAACCTGAAGCCCAGGGTAGAAGGAGACAGGGCCTAGGCTTGAGTGGAACAAAACAGCTACTTTCCAGAAGACACTAAGGCACTGTCATATGGCCCCCAGCTTCATCCCTCTCATTTTGTCACTGCCTTTGGTGGAAAGAACATCAAATACAAGGGAGGGCTGGGCAAGAGGGCAGTGCTGGGAGCTGCAGTGTTCTAGGCCTGGCCCCCTGTGAACCTGAAGTGGGGCTGGAAGGAGGGGTCAACAGTGTTTTTTGGTGGCCTGTAGTCACTCCTGACGTCCTTCCAGGGCCTTCACTGGGCGCACAGCTCGGGCCTGGGGAAGATACACACACTTACTCTCCACTCAGCTCCACTTCTCTCAGAATCTGTCTTCTGGTCCTTTTGCATATTGACCTAATCAAAACACTACCCCTGGCTAAACCCTTAAGAGCAAAAATGTGGTTTCAGGTTCTCAGAGATCAGCATTGTTGGGGATCCCAGAGCAACAAGTCCCCCTGGCACTCTGCAGAGATCAGGAGCAGAGAACATGGCTATTGTTGCTAGAGCCTCCACCCTTGTCCTCCTGGGCACTCACAGGTCTTCGGGGCACACAGGAGATCTGGGGAGGGTCCCAGTGACCATTCTCCTGGCAGCGGATCAGTGGCAGGTTGCGCTGGGCGAGCCCTTTCCGACACCGGTATCGAAGCACTGTGTCTACTTCATAGCGCAGCCGTGAGCGGCCAAACAGTTGAGCCAGGGGTAGCTCTGGTGGGGGCCCACAGGACACTGCAGGGGAGACAGTCAATGGAGAGGAAAGAAGTAAGCTAGAACTTGACACAAAAAAGGCAAGGGTTTGGAGGGACCCCCATAATTGGTTATCCCTCCCCAGGTCTGGGATGCATCTCTCTGTGTAGCTTCACCCTTTCTTCCACATGCATGTAAGTTCCCTTGATACGAGGGTTTTCTCCCTTCCTTTGCTCGCCCTCACCTAACCCCATCTTGCAGGTATAGGACAGGTGGTAGTTACAAGGCACATCACTCCATTGTCCTTGGTCATGCCATACCATGACCACGCAGTTCTCTCCAGACAGGAAGTAGCTGTCAGGCTGTCCAGGGTTCCAGTTTTCGTAGAGCTGGTTTGGGGTGTGGGGACAAAGGCGATGGTGGATAGTTTTGGAACCCAGGAGCACTGGGAGAAAGAGAGAAGAGGGAAGGGTGGACCCACCAAGAGAGGGGAAGGTGAAGAGTTGTATTAAGAGGGTCACAGGGAAAGGATGGCAACTTGAGAAGAAAAAAGAATGAAGGGAAGGAATCGTACAGGAAGAAGAAGCACAGAAGAGGGAGAGTTGTCAGGGAGAATGGTTAGAGGGCACGAAATAGGGAAGCGGTTTGAGAAGTGATTGGAAAAGGGTGCTTCAAGGAAGTGAACTAGAAGATGAGGGGCCTCTCACCAAGGGAACACCATCTGACCACAGGAAGTCGCCTTCAATGGTCCTGTCATTGAGTCCGATCCACTGGTACTCCCGGTATTGATCTGCGGGGTGACCGCAGGGGAAACGAGACGTGCAGTGAGCTTGTTGGCCAGCAGATGGCGGCCGTGCCCGCTCTCGGGCAGTCTGTAGGTGACAAACCTGGAAGTCCTTCCCGCAAACCAAACCCACGCTTCCTGCCCCAACCAGTGCTTTCGGGTCAGATGGAGGACAAGGGGCGGAGGTGGAAGCGGGTGGGGGGGGGGTACCAAGCAGGGTAATTAGTAAGGGGCAACCCTGTGAAAAGAGTATAAACTTTTAATAAGGTCAGATCGAGAAAGCCGACAGGAAAGCGCGGAAGGTAGAAAGGAGCTTAGGGTGGGTTCCTTGAGTCAAGATCAGCTTCCTGTAGGATAACTAGACCCTCCGCAGCCTGAAGCCCCACCAGCTAACTGCGGAGTGTGTAAGAGCGAGAACGAAAAGTGAGTGGGGTGAGCCAGTGAACAAGGGGGTGAGTCAGTGGAGGGCAGGTGGGTGAGCGCGTGGCGGGGTCCCGGGCCCACTGTTGATGAAGTCCTGCTCCTCGGGCGTGCTGATGCTGGCCAGGTGCGCGCCCTGCAGCCGGCACTGGTTCTCCGCCTCCTCCCAGCTCCGCCGCGTAGAAAAATGCCTGTAGCACGCGCCCTGGAAGGCATCCCAGCCGGGGCTACAGAAGCGGAGGCCTGGGGCACAGGATGACGGGCAAATCAGGCGGAAGAACCTCAGAACCTTGAAGGGCAGAGTCCGCGAGGAAGAGCCTGGGCTCCACCCGCCCGGCAGAGCGAGGGGGCGGGGCTGAGGGACAGGAGGCGGTGCCTAACAGCAAGTAGAGGGAAAGGGGCGGGTCGTTGGGCCTCTGCCTCCCCCCACCCCAAAAAAGAATGGTGAACTCCGCCCTTGCCAGGAGAGTGGAAATTATCATGAATGGAGTTCAAATACCAAGGGTTCACTAAATGCAGTTTTCACTTGGACCCCTTGATAGAGGCCCATTGGTCCCAGTTAACAGATGAGCAAGTTTAATTTAGAGTGGTCATGGGACTCGCCTCATTAGGGACAGAGCCCAGGCCAGAGCCCTTTCCCTATAAACTAGCACATGTGGCAGGGTCCAGCCTCTAGATCTCCTCCCTCATGCCCCTCAGCACACTCACCAACATCGCATAGGTCCCCCCCATAGCCAGGCAAACACAGGCAGCGGACCCCTTCCTCCTCCTCCAAGCATGTCCCACCGTTATGGCAGGGGTTGGGGACACAGTCACCTGAAAGTGGAAGAAAGTGAGGTGGGGAGATGTGGAGAACACAACTCAGCAGCCTGACCCCCATCAGTAGAGGGTCTTCAGCCCTAACCTTCCTGTCCTGGTAGCCATTGCAGCACCCTGAAAGTTGACCCTGGAGCCCACCTCTGCTCATAGCCCAGCCCTGGGTTAGTGATTTCTTCCCTCTCTCCTCCATTGCAGCACTGGTCCACCCCTCTGTGAGCCATCTTCATGTCCACCAGTGTGACCAGTCCAGCAGGGGCTGAAAGAAGTGCCCAGAAGACCCTAGGAAGCCAACTGCAATAAAGGGAGACATGAGTCCTAGAATCTCCGGTGCCTCTCTCAAGGTCCGGGACGTAGGCCTCCTTGTCTGTATTTGTGCCAGGTTCAAGCACAGTTCTGCGTGGTTTAGGAGAGTTGCTAAAGTAACAGTGGGGTATGACCTCAACTCTACCGCCTCTGGGACCTGGTACTGGGGTGACTCAGGAAGACTGGACAGGGAGCTCTGGTGGACTATTGGCAAAAAGCTGTGCTGCAATCCCGAAGGCACGTGGTTCAAGTCTACCAACTGCTCCACAGGAGGATGGGCAATCTCCCCCCGGATGATTAACTGTCTCTGAAAACCTGCCAGAGGGTTAGCTATGGATCAGTTCAATGATACACAACAATTTGCTGGACAGCATCAGCTAGGCTCTTTCCCATGTCCCATCCCTTCTCTATAGCTCAGGAAAGAAGCTGCAGGTCCGTCCACAAACATTAAATACCACATAGCCTCTTTGCCTCTCCTTATCTCTTAGGACCCTTCTGCCTTACCAGACTCTCCTCTTTCCTCCACTTCAGGACCTTAGATTCTAGACTAGAAATCCTCTACTCCATCCCACTCTCACCACTGTCTCCTTCACTACTAGGCAGACTTTTTAGATGCTGCTCAGAAAGCCTGGAATCTGTCTGGATCCTGCTCCATCTGCCTAGGCCATCAATCTGGTTCCCTGGACCCTCTCATTCTCTTTCTGAATCCTGGGATGGGGGCGGGCTGCTCTCAAGCCAGGATGTGGGTGCTAGAAGAGTTCTCAGGTTCACCCCTCTGTCATCAGATGGCACAGGGGAAGTTGGTCCTACAGACTGACAGGACAAGGCAAGGCCTTCAGCCCAGAAATTAATATCTTGCATGGGCAGGGTATTTAGACTGGTCCACCTCCTCACTAGTGGTAGAGGCCAAGGCCCACAATGCTTCACTCTGGACCGAGATTCCACTGCATGATGGGGATCGGAGGAGGGGTGGAAAGAGGGGAAGCTGGAATTGATTCAAGGAATTTTACTGGGATGACCTAGCAGTTTTGGTTAAAATGAACCAACTGTTCCTGCACCACTCCCCCTGTTGCCTCCTCTCCTGCCAATGGTTTCTCCCAAGTTCTATTCCCCTGGGCAAAGGGGAGGTATTTTGTTTAACTCATGAAGGAACAGGTTAAGAGTCCTTAACACCCCTCATCCCTCCTACTGGACTCCTCCTGTTGCCTTCCCTTGCTCCTGTCAAACCCTGCAATGTTGAGAGACAGCACTTTCCGGCTTGATTCCCCATCTAGGTCACAGGTTGACCTCAGCCCGCTGGCTGTGGTCTGGACACACAGAACAGGATGAAGGAACTCTTCTTGAGACTGTTTTTGGTCCCTCCTTTACTGTAGGGTCAGCTACTATACACAGATAATTTTTCCTGTGGTCTAACACTCATTCCTCCTACTTCAAGCCAAATGACCTTACACTCATCCTTCAGTCTGGTCTCATAGCGAGGTTAGGGGTGACTAAGACTCAGAAGATCCCCCAGCGGTGTTCCTGCCCTACACTCAAACCACTGTCCCAGCCACGTGGTGCTGAACACACTCCAAGATCAGCTAGGGAAGGAGCCAACAGCTAGAAATGAATGCATGTGATTGAGAGGCAGGGACACCCAGTCCACCCTGGCTTATCTAGGAGAAGGATTCAGGGACAGGAAGCCCCAGGCGTCTCTAGAATTCCATAGCAAAGTTCAACTTTCTCCAAGTAAGAACTTAACTCTCCACTCCCTCTCCTTTCCACATTCTCCATCTCTGATTTGTGTCTTCTCCAGCACAGAGAACTTTTGAGATTCTTTGGGATTGGGAGGGTGAAATCATTCTGTAGTATGGGAGTGGTCATTAGTTCAGGGATTAGTGGAGGAAGGGGAGGTTGTGGGTGTGGGATGAGAGTTAGATGGCATTCCTCCTGCTGAGATGCAGAGGATGGTGACATAGGGAATGTGGGTATCACAAGGGCCTTTATGCCAAGGATTACCTTAGGTACTTCTCTGTCTATATGGGATAACCTGGATGGTTCAAAAGAATTACAAATGCACACACAGGAACACTCAAGGTTGTGTAGGCTTCCCCCCAACAAGAGTGAGGGACTAGAACTCCCAACATGTCTCTGGCTGGTGAGGGCATCTCTGGGATAAGATGCACAGTCACATTTAAGATCTCAGCAGTCAGAAAAGAAAGTGTTGACAGGAGGATATGAAAGAAAGTGTTGATAGGAGGGAGCAGCAAGAGACCAACAGACTGTAAGGATAAGAAAGGGCACAGGATAAAGATGAAAAGGGAAAAGAGATAGAGAGGAGAGAGATAAAGAGACAGATGGAGAGAGGATGAGAAGGAAAGGGATGGAGCCAAAAAGAAGCATCGAAGAGCTATGTAGGACACAGATTCATGGGATGAAAGGACCAGACAGTTAGAGATGGAGACAGAGGGTCTCAGAGTTTTGGTTATAAAGTGGTTTAATAGAGATTTATTTCCGAGGCTTGTTTTCCATGAAACAGTCGAAAAAATACTTCACAGAAGTAGTCGCTTAAGGCTCCATGGGGACAGGGGCTCTCCTGGGCTCCACAGGCTGTGAGAGCAAGGAAGGAACCCCAGGCTTCCCTGATTTCAGTGGGAGTCAGCTGAAGGGAGGGGCACTCAGGAGGCGGGAGGGGACAATGGAAGACCCTCCCCCCCACCCTGAAGAGTGCAAAAGGGGAGGGGAGACCCTGAGGAGGGGGTCGGTGCTCTGCAGGTTGGATGAGATGTCACAGGGTGAAGAGTCCAAGGTTAGAAGAGGGTCCAAGGTGGCCATTGGGAATTCTCAGGGTCAGGATTTCATGAATAAGGAGAGAGTCACAAGGTGGAGATCGTGGAGGTGGAGTTAGAGCTGGGGTGGAAGTCACAGGCAGCATGTCCAGGATTGGAGACCCACAGCAGAGGTGGGTAGCAGATTGAAGGTAAATGGCAGAAGGGTCTGGGACAATGATGTATTAAAGGACTACACATCAAGTGACCCAGAGCTGTAAGGGCAGGAAAAGGAGGATAAAGAGGAGCATGGGGCCTTGGGCAGAATTACCTGATGAGGGGGCCACGGCCACTCCACCGCGGCTGGCGCTGTCAGTGGGCAGCACTGGCTGGGCTCGCCCTGATGTCCCTGCTGGGGCAGTTCTTCCAGAATTCTCTTCTGAGGGGGACTCCAACTCCCTGGTGCCCTCAGGGACCCGAGTGGCTGGAAGCATGGAAGGGGCATCCTCGGAGCTCCCTGTCTCCTCATTCTCTCCTCGGGGGACCCCCAACAACTCAGGACCCCCAATCTCTTCCCCAATTTCTCTTGCCCCAAATGGTGTTGGAGGTGGTGGTGATGCCAGTTTCCCCTCTCTAGGAGTGGGAAGGGACTCAGTGGGTGGCCCACGGACCCGTGGAGGTCTGGGAGCCTCTGACTCTCCAGTAGGAGGCGGTGATGCACCAGGTCGCAGCTTCCCCCTCGCTGGTGAGGACGCCTGGGACAGAGACTCCACGGCTGATTCAGTGGGGAAAGTCGGCTCTGAGCTCGGGCTGCCAAACTCGTTCGGCCAGGTCCACAGGGCCTCATCCTCCACATCCTCTTCTTCCTCTTTCTCTTCTTCACCCTCATATTTCTCTTCTTCCTCCAACAACTTGCTTTCCTCTTCTGAGGACTCCGTGGGCGGTATAATGGATGGAGTTTCCAGTTCTGGGCAAAGCACAGAGGGTTCAGCACCAAGGACAGCGGTCCCAAAAACCCCAGGGGAGGAGGGGAATGGGAAGGGGAAGATGCTGGGTGAGGGGCTGTGAGAGAGGGATTCTTTGTACTCTATGGAGAACTTCAGCTTGAGTTTCAGTGTTGAAGGGATACTTGGGAAGACCCTGTGATCTATCATTTATCCTGGGAAGATATAGTCACTGCAAAGAAAAAAGAGCTCTCTTTCCAGGAATTATATCCTTAGTCCAAGTTCTTTCAGTCCTTTTCAAGCTCTCTGGATCAGCTCTGGGCACTGCCAGTGCAGCAGAAAGGATGGAGAATGGACAGAAGAAAAGACTATCCAGAGAACTGTGGGTAGAATGGTCTGGAAAAGCAAAGGTTGGCAGAGGGACAGCCCACATCATTTAGCTACTAAGAATGGATGTGGCACAGTCATGACCTCCACATTGACCCCTGCCCTTTCTGCCCCTAACTTTTCTCAGGCGTTGGCATCCCCAGTAAAAGGGATTTGAGTTACCTAGGAGTGTTCTAGGGGCCTCAGCGGGGTCTTCAGGAGTGGAGCTGCCACCACCTCGATCCTCCATGATGGGGATGGAGTAGATGGCTCCACGGGACTCGCTTTCCACAGTCTCCTGAGGCAGCTGCAGCTCTTCCAGAGTCTCCGTCACTGTGACGATGGCCTCCAGTCCATCAGAGGCTGGGTCAGAGGCTTCAGGAATGCCAGAGGGTGGGGCAGAGTCTGTGACAGGAGGAAAGTATCAAAATTAGGCTAAGCAGCCATCCTCTCAAGTCATGACTTGCAACATAAGTGCTCTGGGTTAGACTCACACACCATGAGATTCTCTTGCACCTGCCCTGAGGGCCCAGGAAGCCTCTCCGGGCTTTGTCACCCATTCTTCAAACATTAATCAAATGTATACTATTTATCAAACCACCTCCTCTTCAAAGGAATGTACATTCTAGGCATAGAAAATAAACATATAATGTTATAATGTAAAGAACAATTAATCAGAGTAAGGAGATAGAATGGTGGATGGAAGTCCTTTAAGTAGAGCAGTCAGTAAAGGCTAAGGTGAGAGATACCACCTTGAATCAAGGGGACAAGTGATAGATGGAATGACCTAAGCACCCTGGGACCCAAGATGGGTGGCAAGTTCATAAGGGATCCCTTCATTCAGCCTCACATCCCAAGATTCTTAAAGTGGAAGACTGCCATCATTCCAGCGGATATGAAGTCAGAGGTGAGGAAGAGCATGTAACAGTTACCACCTGAAGACCTCAGCTAGGATAACAGAGGAAATAAAGGTCTGTTCTGTTCAAATATCTAGATATTCAGAATGAATGTCCTTTAGGGAAAGGAAGAGAAAGGAGAAAACCAATGAAGCAAAGATGGAATTGGGCTAAGAAAAGTCCGGAGGGCCGTCTGCTCAGCCAGGCGAGACAGGACAGGATGCCCTTGCCCTCATCACCTGCTCCATCCAGTAAGCCTTGCTCCATGCCAGCAAATGAACCTATGCTCTTGCTTGCCTGTCCTCCACCTGCTCTCACCAATGGCTAGCCATTTGCAACCCTGCTCCTCTCAACTCAACTCTGATTCCCCCCCACCCCCACCCCGACCAGTGCTTGAGCTCTGGTGGCTTACTAGTAAGGAACTACACTGTCAACCCAAAGATAAATGGTTCAAATCCACCAGCTGCTCTGCAGGAGAAAGATGGGCAATCTCTTCTTGTATGATTAACTTCCTCTGAAAATCCACTGTAGGGTCAGCTATGAGTAGGTTCTGACTCAACCGTACTCAACAACAATAACATCATCATAGTTATTGCTGTAGTGGTTATTATTGTTGAATTTGTCCCAGAAATTCTTCTCAATTGGACCCATCTTCCTTCAGCCATCAATATCTCACTCTGTTCCCAGTCCCAGGCTGAAGATCTCTAGAGATAAATCCAATGGGCGTCATGCTTGTTACTCAGTCTCTCCTCCTGGGAGGTGGGAGACATCTCATTTTCCTTCAAGTTGGGACTCCCATGGCAAAAGCCATGTCCTTCCCTCAGGCCAGAGACTCCCTGAGGGGCATGGCTGTGTCTCTCCCCCCTTTTTCTGCCTCCAGCCCCTTGCACCACCACTGCAGGCTCCCATGTGGGGCAAGGACTGAGATGGCACACAGCAGTTTTCCCCAGATGGTTAGATACCCTCAGCCTGGACTCTGTGCCTCCCTCCCCTCCATGTCTCAAAATAAAATGTGAGAGGTAGCCATCTGTATATCCAACTGTTCCCTATGGGGAGAATTTTGTTGGTCCATCAGTCTTTGAGAGTTAAGGATCTGACACCTTTGAGTTTCAGGTTCTGGAAACTTCCTCTACCACCAGAAAGCACTTAGTTGGCAGGGAGCATTTGAGGAGACATCTGGTTGGAGGGGAGCATTTGAGAATGTCAGTCCTCCCTACTCTACCAACGAACGGCAATGGAACATAGTTGGCAGTAAACATGGGGAAGAGTTTTGAAACTGGAAGAGAAAATGATGAACTACTGGTGAAGAGCAAATAAAGAGATACCAGAGATCAGTCCATGGGTTACACAGCTGAGTGAGGAATCACACCCAGAATTAGAGCCCTAAATAACAAAGCCATACAACACTCAGGCTCCTTCAGAAAAACAGCAAGGCTCGAGTGACCTTTAGGTAAATCCTTGAGGTAGATCTGGAAGGGTTTGACTGTGCCCTTCTGAAGTTGCCTCGGCCTCTCCAGGGAGGGCAGCTCACCTCGGAAGCAGTAGACATTGAAGCGGCTGTGCTTGTTGGGGAAGCCAGTCTGGTTAGGGAAGAGGAAGAGGGTCTTGACACCAGGTAGGCCCCCTCCACAGCGCTGGCTGGGTGTCACAATAGGGTAGCGCACACTGCCATCAGCCAGCCACCCTGGGCTGCAACGGTCCAGGCCACCATCCCAGGCTGCATACAGCTGACCCGTGGTGGCAATCTCTGCACCCCTCTCCTGGCAGTAGATCCTTGCCTCTTCCAAAGTCAGCTTATCTGGGGGAGCACCCAGAAATAGCTCTCCTGTGTGGCACAAAGAGGGCTGGGTTACAAGGTAATTGGTTTAGCAGTCATTTCAATCAGGAATCCCCCAGAGCCCTTGGACAAGCTTCTCTAGATCTCAATCTGCTCATCTCTGACATGATGTCAGCTACCCTATTTCACAGAATCAGTCTGGATAGGACCTCAGTGTAGATATTGGAGCTGAAAGAAACCAAGCCCAACCTCTGCACCTTCAGGCTGTAAAGAATGAAACTGAAGCGCAGATACACTAAGAAACAAAGAATTATGCACAGCAGGGTCAGAAGTGTCACTTGAGAGTTTAGCTTCTTTGACAGTGTTTGGAGGAAGGGATTATCTCCTTGTCCTGTATGCCCAGTTCCTGGCAGAATCCCTTAGACACATGAGGGCCAGTCAAGTCCAGGTAAGTAGAGGGTTTCACAGGAGAGACTTTGGAAAGACCTGTGGTAAATCATGGAGCTCCATTCCCTGGGAACCCTTCCTTCACCCTTAATCACCATTTAAGTCTTCTGCATAACAGTAGACGTCATAGAGATCATCTGGGTCCACTACCCCATAGTTCCGAACGCCAGGAAAGCCATCCATGTCTCCATAACAGGCCTCTCGTGGGGTCTGGATGGGATACCTGGGAGGGAGGATACAAGCATCCCATACTAATCCTCCCAAATCTCAACGCCCTCTCAGTGCAGCCAATTGTTGATAGCCTGACTTCCTCCGGGCTCCACAAGGGCACTTTCTCATTGACCCCTGGGCAGGGTCCTCACCACCATCCTCAGTTCAGCCTCCTTCTCTGAAGCAGGGAGCCCCATCTACCCAACCTGCTGCAGCCCCCTCACGAAGAAATGGGAACCCCTGGTCCACAGTCCTAGCCCACCTCACGGTCTGGTCCGACAGCCAGCCGGCATCACACTGCTCATAGCCTCCGAGGTAGGCGGCATACAGCTGCTCAGGGGTGGCGATGTGGGCCCCGATGCGGGCACATGCCTCCTGGGCCCGAACGAAGGAGAAGGCATATCGGGCAGAGCCCTCCCGGTAGAGGAAGACAACCCCTGATGGGTGGAGAGGATTCCTGAGCCCTTGGGCTTCCAGCACATTGCCCTCCCCTCTGCCCTTGCCATTCCCCGGTAGACCATGAGTAAAGTTCAAAATGCTGTCACTCTACAGCATTGAGGGGCTTGAGTTAGACTGTGAGTAGAATTTCCTCTACGTGAAGAGAGAAAGGAGGTAACAAAAGGCAGCACCGCATGAGACCTCTCCCAGCTCTGCCTCCCACAGAGTGTGTTTTCCACCTCTGACTGTAGGCTCCTTCTGTCCTTTTTTGGAGACTCTTCCCCAGCCCCGTGCCCTCACCTTTGACCTTGACCTCCACAGCATCGCTACTGTCGTCTATGCCGTGCTGGACCTCGCAGCGGTAGATGCCAGAGTCGTTGGGCCGCAGCTCGCTCAGCACCAGGGAGACATCGGTGAGGGACGCAGGGTAGGCGGGCAGCGCCACGCGGAACCGGTAGGCCTCGCTCACCTTGACGCGGAGCCCTCGGGCCACCAGCACCTCGGCCTCACGGCCCCCGGATAAGAAGGTCCACTTGACCCGCGGAGAGCCCAGCACCGCCCGGCGGCTGGGCGGGGGCCTCAGGTAGTGCACGTGGCACGGGATGGTGAGGGCCCCGCCCAGCACGCCCTGTAGCGGGGCGTCGCCAGCAATGCGCACCCGGAAAGCTCGGTCCTCTAGGAAGGCGGGGTCGGCTGAGATTTAGCGCTGCGGACTGGCTGGGTCCCGCCCAGTGTCTGAGTGTGTGCGCGCGCGCCTTCACCTTAGGTTTCCTCACCTCATCCCCCAGAAATCCCTTTACCCCATATGTCAAACTCATCCATCCCAAAGTCTTCCAGTTAACCACAACCGAAAGGAAAGCCTTGCTCCCAGAATCTGCCAGTTTCTCCCTAGGATTCCCTGGATCTGCTCTAGGGTCCTCTAACCTTGACCATGTGTCATTTAGGCCTGTCTCAGTCCCCTAGTCTGCTCCCTTTAAAGTCACTTCCAGGATTTCTCCCAACTTCACCTCTATTTTGCATCCTAACTCTGTTCTTTCTCCCACAGTTCACCATCCTGGATCATACCCC
>NW_006399926.1:1046400-1056710 GCF_000299155.1 Elephantulus edwardii
TCCTGCCTTCAAATTTCTCCTACCCTACCCAGCGTCTGCACTCATCTCTTCTTCCTAAGTGTCCCAGCCTGGACCCTTCCCCACCCCAAGGATAGAGGTAGTTGGTGAGCGCTGGTAAAGCAGCCATCCCCACCACAGGGCAGATGCACGAGATAAAACCAAGAGGCTTACCGGAGCTCTCTCTTTCCAGGGCATCAGCTGAGGCCACAGGGACTTGGGCCAGGGCTGCCAGCAGGGACAGGAACAGTGGGACCATGATGCAGGCCTACGAGGGACTTGAGGAGGAAGGGAAGAGTTAGACCCTAAGATAACTTCCTCTGGTCCCCACCATATCCACCTGGGTTCTCATACATCCTGACCTCATAAGCCCATTGTCCTCACCTCACCATTACTCTCTTTGACTCTCTGATCCCTTCCTTCCAGCCAAGGAATTCCTCCTCAGAGCTAAGGAAGATCTGGTCCTTAGTCATTTTACTATGTGATCTTAGGCTCATTCTTTTCTTTGTTTCCTTACCATCACTTCACAGGTTATGACAACGATGATGCTTTGAGTGGAGGTGTGGTTTTTTTCCATTATCAGTTATGCAGTAGGAGTTCAAGAAATGGTGGTGTTAGTATTCTAGGACTCCTGTTGCTTCCTCCTGTACCAGTCCTTCCTTGAACCCAGAGCTTCCTTCTCCCATAGTACCCCCTCCGCAACCATCCCTTCCTATCTTTTCCTCCCAGGGCATCATACTTACCTGGCCTCTTTCAAGATGGCCACCTAGATTGAATCCAAGCAATACACAACGTCTTCTTTACCCAACTCCTCCTCTTTCCCTCCTTCATTACTTTTAAGGATACTCCTCTGTATTTCCCAGCATCCTCCACTCCCCCTTCCCTGGCTGTCTCCTCATTTTCTCCTCCAAGTCTTTCCTTTCTGCCTGGCACGGGCTTTCCCACCGGATCTCCTGGCTCAGAAGCTAGCTGGGACAAAGCCCCTGTCTCTGCCAGCCTGGCCCCCATCCAGCCTTTTCCTTCCCCCACCCTACCTTTTGTGAAAGCTCTGAGCTGGAAGGGTGGGCTAACAGTACTGAGAATAAATAGGGGGATCCTTCCAGCCCTGACTATCACGAGACCTAAAAAATATCCTCTAAAGGCCTCAAAGGACTTACACAGACTCTCATAATGGGAGAGTGGGGATGTGACATTGAGAAATGGACACTGAGGCCCAGAGTGGGATAGGGTTGGGCCTAAATTCCTAGCAAAGCAAGTTAGGTATCAGGCCATGTGCCTTTAGGAGAGAAGGCTGCAGTCAGTGTCCAAGGTCACCTTTAAGGGTCAGCTAGACATAGAATGGCATGGGGACCCATGTACACCATGGAACAGGCCAATGATGCAGTAAGAGGGATGAAGGTTAGACTGTAGGCAAGACTTTCAAGCATATTCCACTGGCTGCTTGCTCCAACGCCAGGCCCACTGTCTAACAAAGATCTCCTTTGCCCTTTCAGGTTCTGCCTGTACATGTATTCCCTGGAGTGACGGGGAAATTTCCCTCCTCTCAGGGCTCTCTTGCCTCTCCACCATTGTAATTTCCATTTCCCCACTGCTGGGTGTCACTTCTTTGGGGTCAGAGCTAGGGAAAGGGTGATAGGAGCCAGATGCTCTGGGCCTCTCACTGACCTATGAGAGGGAGGAACTTTTTGGAGGGGACCAGAGGGTGCTGAGACCAGTGCTAGGGCTGTGTTCTGGAGGGGCACTGTTTGACATGAGTAGCTAGTGCCTGCTGAGTGCTTAGACCATAGGTCATGCATTTGAGCTGTGCCAGGGCCTGGGCCTACCCTCTCCCTGGCTCCCTCCCTCCCCTTTTGAGATGGAGCTGGAACTACTTTGCAGACCTGGCCCCCAGTTCCCAATAAGCAGCCCAGAAACTCATACAGCTGGAGCCACTCTGGGCCCAACATCCTGGTCTAACCGCTCCACCCTGATTCTGAAGGTGGGGAAATGGAGGAGGATGTGAGATCAATGAGCAAGGGCTGCCTTGCAACATGGAGAGCACCCCAGTCCCCACTCCATGAAGCTACTGACCAGAGGAGTGGCTGTGATTATGCAGGTTCTCAGAGAGTTCAACTGGGGTCTCAGCTGCTTCCTCATCCAGCCAGAAGGGTTGAGAAAACTCAGGCACCCCTCACCCAGTTCTAGACTCACAGTCCTGAGTTTCTTCCTTTCCCTCCACACATTACCCACTTCCATGATCTTCCTCCAGAAAAGGAAACTCCAGTGCATCTCTGACTTTAAAATTTCAGTAGTCCCTTCCCCAACCTCTACTCCATCCACCCTCCTCACCCCTCTCATTGCTACATTTCCCTTTTTGCCTTTGTTCTAACTTTCCTGGAGCTTCTCAGAAAACTTCATCTCATTACAGCACCATTCCTGTCTGACCTCTCTCACAGGGCTTCACAGATCCACTTCACAGCCCATGCTGTGTGTAGCCTACGCATGTATGTGTGCATATGCATGGGTGCACAGATGCATATCAATACCTAACGCCCACCACTTCCATACTGAATGCCCGCCAGCTGGTAGTCCTATGCAAGCCCCCCAGGAACTGAGTTCCAGCGCCCAACAGTGGCAGCAGTAGGTCAGAGCTTTGGCCACAGCGGGATAGGTCTCAGCTATCCCCTTAGTGGCAGTATGAAGAGCGACATGAACAAACACAGTATCAGCAAGGCTTTAGCAAGGCTGACAGGGGGAAATGCAGTAACATAGAAATCTCCCTCTTAATTAGAATCACTGTTAATAATAACGCTATTAGCAACACCACCAACTGAGCTATTGCAGTTCCTCTCTGCATAGAATCTAAAATGTGGACAGCGCTGTTATCAGTGGCAAAGTTAGCCCTGACAGCACAGGCTCTGGGAACATAGTGGGTGGGGCTGACGGTGTTTCTGGAGCTGTCTGATATTATCTGGAATCTAAGGACTGCAGGTGATAGTGGCGCTAACAAAAATCGATGGCACAGCTCTTGGTTCTGTCAGCATCATGTGAGCGCTATTCTGCTGGGAAAGGACTAGGAGAAATTCTTGGAGGAAGGAGCCTTCTAATTCGCTGGGAGTGGTAGAAATGGGAAGCAGAAGTCACAACTAAGAACTCCAGTTAACAGTTACTGGTCATCTACATGAAGACAGGCCTCCTACCGGCTTCCTATGGATAAACTCTCCTTTAAGGAAAATATTAGGCTTGTGATTGCGTCTTTACACTAATGAAGAACCTAAGGTTCAGAGCAGTCTATGAACTCGCCCAAGGTTACACAGCAATTGTGTCAGAGGGGATTCCGGATTCAGAGTCCGCGCCACGACCACTCGCTACCGCGCCGCCTACCGGCTGTCCTGCGGGCTGGAGTGAGGTGTTCCCAGAAGGGCAGTTCACCCCTACTCCTCCTGCAGGGTTGCTGGTACTTAGAGCACGGAGTCGGAGTCGGGGGCTCCCCCGGGCGGCCTGCCACCTCCCAGCCCACAGGACAAGGTCAGACACTCAGCCAGCGGCCCAGGCAGTGGAGCGCGAGGTAGGGAGGACCCAAAGCGGAGCTCGCATCACCCGCAGATCACAGGGCGCTGCTGGTTAGACTGCAAGCAGTGATAAGGGTGCCAGCCGCAAAGCTGGGCGTTCGTAGATGGCAGATGGCAGCAGGAGCTGTAGACGCTCGGTGGTGGACCCCTCTCAACGAGTTGGGGTTCGGGGGCTTTGGAGGCAGAGGCTGTGGGACCAGGGTGGGTGGGCGGGTGGGCTCTTCCCTCTCGCTCCCCGAGTGGGCGGCGGGCTGCGGTCATACTTACCTGCCAGCAGGCGGCCGAGGGCCGGGGTGACGGTGCCGCACCGCGAAGTTAGCTGCGTCCTCCCAGTCCGAGGCTCGCTCCTGCGGCTGCACCGAGACTGCGGCGGGGACTGCGCGGGTTGAGGAGCGTCCAGGCCCGCAGGACGCTCAGAAGAGGGCGCAGGGCCGCCGGGCGACGCACAAAACCCCCTTTCTTCCCCCCGCCCCTGCTCCGCCTTTCCCCGGGCCACCCCCCGCCCCCTGACCAGGAACTCGGGGGGCTCCGGGCGGATCACGGGATCGTCTGCCTTCTTTGCCTCGGTTTCCGGCGGCAGCGGCGAGAGCAAGGACGAGTGAAGTAGGACATCGTTCTGGGGATGAGAAGCCGAGGACTTGGAGTAGGGAGGGCGGGCAGAAGGGGCGGGGAGGGAGCGCCAGTCGAGCGAAATGATGATATTGCAGCTAGAGGGATGAGAGTTAGACAGTCAGAGGGACTTCCCATTAGTCAAAAGAGGTAGAGGAGGGGTTCAGAGATTCAGAATGAAAGGAAAATGAGAGATTTTGTTCCCAGAAAGAGAGATGGCTTTTCCTCTTGGTGGTTTGGGTTGGGGGCTAGAAATGTGGGAAGAAAATTTTCTTTTTTAGAGCTGAAGATGAAGTTCAAACAAGGGTAGCCACCTCCTAGGCTTAAGCTTTGATCTGTTTTTGTCTCTCTGAGGCCCTCATTCGCTGCACAGAGGAGGAGCTGACTTTGCAGCGGGAGGGATGGAGGTTAGACAGCAGAATCATGGGTTAAGTAAAGCAAGCCAGGAATCTCTGGACACGGGGGCTGGTAGGAGTGGCACTGTGGATGGACATTACTGGACATGCAAACGAATATGCAAAACACAAGCGTTGCTGGGAGCTGAGAGGGCCACAGGCCAGGGTTGCTGCTGTTAACTGTTCAGCTTGGTACCAGGGGGCGGTCTCTGAGAGCTGCCCAGCCGCGGGAACTCATCACCCAGAATACCAATGACACCCACCCCACACCACCCCGACTCAGCCCAGAACCTCAGCTTCCCTCCACTTTCCCAGGCTCCCTTTCTTCCCCCCTCCTCCTCCTTTCCTTCTCCTTCCTGGAACTCCAGGCAAACCCCCTGGCACACAGGACAGCTAGGCGCCTGTATTTTCTGCCCTAGATGGCACCAGTGGCAGCAAGACCAGCTTGTGTGGGAATCTTGATCCCTATATTCTCCATCGAGCTCTGGGGGCCTAGTGGCCATTCTCCATCAGAATCCCCAAAACATCTCAAATAAAGTGGGTGCCTGCAATCCAAATGTAGGTCTCTCAGTCAATTTACAGGTCCTCCTAGCTAAACTACAGCCTAACTTTCTTCTGCGCTGGGATTCCCTCCTACTACCCCAAGATGCCCACCAACTTCCTAAGCCTTCGCTCTTGGTGCTGTGGTCTTTGTGGACTTTGAGAAGCTCACAGAAAACTCCTTTGAGGTCTAAAGAGAGAAAATTGAGAAAAGAGAGAATCCTTTGAGGTCTAAAGGTTGGAACGGTGGTGAGTTCCTTAGCACAACAATACCATGGACGGAGTATGGCAGGCCTGAGTTACAAATACAATCAGTTACAAAGTGCGTCTTTAAGATTAATGTATAGGTATGTTAGGGAGCTCTGGTGGCTTAGTGGTAAATAGCTGCACTACCATCCCAAAGGCACATGGGCCGAATCTACCAGCTTGCTCCACAGGGGGAAGATGGACATGTGATTCACTGCCTCTGACAACTTCCTGGAGGGTCATCTATGAGTCAGTTCTGACTCAACAGAATATAACAACAACAGCATAGATAAGTTAGAACAGGTACATATGGTTAGAGGAAATTTTAAGTTAACTGCTAAGTCCACATGCAGCATAGTGTTCATGGCAGTGTACTCTGACTTTCAAAGATAAGTGAACTTCTTCTTCCTTCAGTTAGTGAAGTGCTAGACTTTTGCAAGGTTTTCATGAGCATCACACACAGTGGGCTCATTTGTTATGACTATTGTATTTAACTCAAATTTTAATTCAGTAGACTTTGTAAGTCAGACATCTGGGACTTAATTGCACACAGTTAAATGGGACAAAGTAAAGTGCTTAGGAGAGTCTGGGAAGGAGGGGATCTCAGCTTATTCCTTTCATCAAGCAAATATTAACTGAATGGCAGCTACGAACCAGGCACAGCTTTAGACTGTGGGGATGGAGTCTACTAGTGAGGAGCATTTGTGAAGGTTTTGAAGGATAGGCCTAGCAGCACCTTGGTGATGTTAGGACCTCTCTCAGCTCCCTTCAGACTTTGCATTCCAGAGCTGAATGAGAACCCAAACTCCTAGGACAGTCTGTGGAAGCATGTGTCCATCACATCCCCAGACAGACTCTACAGGAGCTTGAGTCCAGCCTACCTAGGCCAGGCAGCCAAGTGGCTGAAATGAAATCCTACTGGCAGCTCATACATAACCACAATTCTTGCCTCAGGAGAAACGTAGCTGTGACCAGCAGGCAGACAAAATGACCTTCCTTGCCACCTCCTCCCTGAAGTGTGAAATGACCTGAAATGTGGGCACACATTTTGGTGCCCTGAGGAGGATCCAAGCCTGACTGAGGCTAGCAACACCTGGTCTGGACAAGGCTAGACTGTCCCTGGACAGTCTGTTCTAAGAGGCCGATTCCTGGTGAGAAAGCAGACTTGGTGAGAGAGCAGACAGCTGCTGCTGTGAAGATCTGGAAGAACAAGGACTCTGGAGTCACATGGCACTGATGTCAATCTCTTCTACTTTGTCATATGCAGTGACAAAATTTTTGGGAAGGCAAAACCTTGGTTTTCTTTCAAAGTATCTCTTCTGTGCAATGTTTGGGCTGAATAGTATCTAGTGAACTGGGAACTATCTTTTGTACCTGAGCTAGGCAAAAAATTACTTGGGCTTAGCAAAATCTACTTTTGTTTTTCCCTTTGCCAGTTTCTCTCTTTCTAACACCCACACACACAGAGAGAGAGGGAGAGAGAAAGAGAAGAGAAGAGAAGAGAAGAGAAAGAAGAGAGAGAAGAGAGAGATATGTACACCCATAATCTATTTCAGGTTTCCAGGTCAGAGAGTCACTCCCCTACAGATGGGATGGGAGACTCATTCCTTGGAGAAATGTTCTTTTTTAAGGGGTTATTGGAGTTGTAGAGCAGAAGGTGAGCCTCTTTGGAAACTTTTTGCTTTTTAACTTGGAAAGGTTTTCATGGAAGAACTGGACTTTGAACTCACAACTGCTGATTAGGGATTTTCTTTATAGAGTTTTGCCTTTTCATCCATGGTCATGTGGCTCTCCCTCAATTATAATTCCTTTTTGAGAAGAGGCAAGAACCAAGGCATCCCATCATATCCAGCCTGCCCAGGTTTCAGAAAGGGATCGTCAGGGACTGGCAGAAAGTAAACAGAACCAATGGAAGCAGGAAGAATGGAAGTCTGATTACAGGTAGAACTTCCTGCCCCAGTAATGGAAGGATAAATGTCTCAGGTAACCTTCAGTATCTTCAGGACAAGGAAAATGAAACCAGAGAGGCAATGTGACTGTTCCACCTCACACACATATAATTGACTGAATTACAACCAAACCCCAAATTTCTGATTCCCAGGCCAGGGTTCTTGCCAGAGTGCCCCAGCTGTCTCACTCAGGGGAGAGAAGAAAGGGGAAGGAGGAGGAAAAGGAGGGAAGGGAGAGGAGGGGGAATGTGGACAGCGCTCCTCCCTGTTCCTTGCACAGCAGCCCAGCTGGCTCGCCTCCCAGCCTCTCAGGCCCCAGGGGAGTTTTCCAGACTCTGTGGATGAGAACAATCAATCTCCTGCCTTCACACCCCCTCTACCTCCCTCAACCAGGCCAAGGCTGAGGCCATGACCCAGGTTGAGGAAACAGAATCTGCCCTTCAAGTTTCTGCATCCCAAGCTCCCCTCATTGCCAGTGTTAGCCTGGAGTCTTCCTCACTGCAGTCTCAAGTACAGTGGCACAGCCTCCCAGCACCCTCTCCAACCCTGGTCCCCAACAGATGCTCTCATTCTCCAGACTTGGGGATGGATGTCCTATCAGAAGCCCTGGTGTAGCATAGGCACCTGTGTTCTAGGCCATGGGGACAAGGGAGTGGGGTGGGGGTGGGGTACAGACAGAGTGCTGAATGTTGGCACAGCTGTGGTGGTAGAATAGGAGCTTTGATAGAAGCTGAAAGGGGCCAGGAAGTGCAGGACCCCAGCTCAGGCCGAGAGAGGGGCCAGGAGTGTCTCAGTGTAGCTCTTAGGGCTCCTGCAACCGAATGGGGGGAGATGGAGTGTTAGGGAGACTTTGGTGCATCCTCAAGCTGGTCCTCTGCTGTGTGAGGAGAAGTCAGGTATCCCGAGCTGATCAGACCCTCTGCTTTGCCAGTGTAACATGTGAATGGAGTAATTGTACTGTAAATACTGAGATTTGACAAAAGCATGGCTCCTTCTCACCAAAGCTTCTTTAGTTGCTGCCACACCTAAGGTTTAGCCCTTTAGACTAAGGGCCTTTCAAGCCAGTACCATTTCTTAAAGGGGCCTACCAGCAGTTGTTAACTTGTTGGTTACTATAGATTTTTTTCTAACTTGGAAGGATCAACAAAGTACCTTTACTGAGATTGAAGTACAGTTTGGATCTAGGCTTGTGTCCCTGTCTAAGTGTCTTGTTGTTATGTGCCATGTCAGTGGGTTTTCAGAGGCTGTAAACACCAACCCCCCCCCCACAGCCCCAGAAGAGACCATTCATTTTTCTCCTGTAGAGTAGGTTGTGGATTTTTTCCCCCCTTAACATGTATGAGACCAAGCATCTCTGAACTGCTACAAAGCACAGGGATGGATAAGAAACAAAATTATTTTGAGCAGGGGGAATGACAACACAGCTTGTTGTTGTTGCTATGTGCCATTGAGTCGCCTGCAACTCATAGCGACCCTATGTACAACAGCCCTAAACTCCGCTCTGTCCTGTGCCAATCGCACTGTCTCTGACACTCCCATCCCAATTATCCCAGTCACTGAATCAATCCGCCTCATAGAGGGCCTTCCTCTCCTGCGCTGTCCCTCCACCCTCCCAAGCATGATGTCCCTCTCCAAGGACCGGTCTCTCCTCACAACATGTCCAAAGTATGTTAGATGGAGCCTCAGAATCCTTGCCTCCAAGGAGCCACCTGGTTTAACCCTTTCCAGGACAAATCTGTTTGTTTTCCTAGCAGTCCATGGTATTCTCAATACTCTTCTCCAGCACCACAGCTCAAAGGCAAAAGACAACACAGCATTTAACAGATATATTGTAGTCTAAATCCTGCTTAGGTGGTAGATTTGAACTGCTTGCCTTTGGGTTGATAATGCAACTCCTTACCATTAGGCCGCCAGAGCTACCTGCTCAAGCGTCAGCACTAACATCCAAGGACTCAGAGTAAATGAGTTCTCCTTAAGTATTGATTTTAACCAAGGGGAAGTGCCACGGGCTGCTCCAGTCGGGAGGGGCTTATAAGCCTGAGGTCTAGGGTCTCTTTTTTTTTTTATTTTTTTTTTTTTAGGTCTAGGGTCTCAAAGAGGGAACACGAAGGTGGGGAGAAGTTTGGCGGGCCAAAGGGATGATGAATGAACACAAGACAAACAGTCAAGTGATCTTGATGATTTTAATTCTAAGTCATTCTAATTCTCCTTCTTCTTTTTTCCTTGCTTTCCTTTCCTGCTTATTACATTTAGCATGATACATTTATATTCCATTTTAAAAATTAGGGGCTTAATCAACAGCCAAAAAGACAACAAAAGTAAGAATAAAGTTTACATTATTTTCTTGCACATAGCTATTTTTTATGGTCACGGTTCCTTGGTAACTGGAGAGCATGGGAAGCTATTTTTTATGGTCACGGTTCCTTGGTAATTGGAGAGCTTGGTAGACAATGGCTTTTTCCTTAAACATTTTCGTTTTAAACCTGTTCTCAAATCTGTTTTCCAACTTGTTTGGGTTACAAAGTTATAAAGTAAAAAAGTTAAATTTTAAATTTAAGCTGATACATTTTACATTTTTAGCTGAATTTACAATAATATTATTTATTTCCATTCAAAAGACAACACTTTTACACTTTCCATGATTCCAGGGGTCATCACTCTCTTAATAAGGGGGCTTAGGTTCATACAAAGGATGTTTTGGGTCATAATATTGCCTAAATTCATCATCCCAATCTTGTGTCTCATGATCTATTTTACCACCTATACCTTGCATAACATCTTTCCTCTGGTCACTTTCAAACCTTTTGAAAAACATATCCTAAGACACAAAACCGTCAGGGTGTTTTGCATTAAATTCATTATATTCTCCAGTATATGGAAGAGGTTTATGTGTAGGCTTTGGAATTCTGTAAGGGCCTTTCCCAATAGAGGGCTGCACAAACAACCATTACCTAATAGATAAACTATTCTTCCACTTGATGTTCTCATGGTGGGGGGCAAGGGTTTGGTTTTATTCTTTGAAG
>NW_006399926.1:1056875-1117444 GCF_000299155.1 Elephantulus edwardii
GTGGAGAAAGCACACGTTCCGAGAGGCTGACTTCCTTGAAGTTTTCGCCTCAATCGGGTGATTTTGTCACGTAGACTCCCTTGGAGTTGGTGTGGCAGGGAAGCCACCTTACAGCGAAGGGAGTCTGGCAATGGGCACATGACTGCAGGATCAATTATACCACATTATGATATAATACATGGTATCACTTAGGAACTTCCAATCTGACCCTTTATTAGTATAGGTCTTTCTTCTTTTTAACTTTTTGTTTATTTGTTTTTTATTGTCACACAGCTTCTTCTCCTCCCTCTCCCTCCAGCAGCCCACCCTGCAATGCACCTCTTTTTCCAGACTGTTGTCATACATACTCGATTTGGACAGTTCTTCCCCTCATCTGTTTTGTTGCAGGGTTCATTATCTATAAACTCTTTCCCCATTCTTTCTCCAACCTAGTATGGTTCATTGTTGTTGTTATGTGCCGTCGAGACACTTGCCACTCATAGCAACCCTATGTACAAGAGACCTCAACGCTTCTCTATCCTGTGCCAACCTCATTGTCTCCAACACAGCTACTCCCATTACCCCAATCACTGAATTGATCCATCACATCAAGGGTCTTCCTCTCTTGCACCATCCCTCCATCCTCCCAAACATGATGTACCTCTCCAAGGACTGGTCCTTCCTTGCAACATGTCCAAAGTATGTCAGACGAAGCTTCAGAATCCTTGCCTCCAAGAAGGAGCCTGGTTTCACCCACTCCGAAACAAACTTGTTTGTTCTCCTAGCAGTCCATGGTATATTCAACTCTCTTCTCCAGCACCACAGCTCAAAGTCATCAATTACCTTTCTATCATCCCTACTCACTGTCCACCTCTCTGACACATAGCACACAATTGCAAAGACTATAGCCTGGATCAGGTGCACCTTAGTGTTCAGCCTGACGTCATTGCTCTTCAGTACTCTAGAGAGGTCCCTGACAGCTGACTTTCCCAATACAATTCCTCTCTTGATTTCCTGGCTGCTGGTACCAAGAGTGTTAACAGTGGAACCAAGTAAACTAAAACTGCTAGCAATCTCGATCTTCACCATCCATAATGATGCTGCCAATTGGCTCAATGGTGAGAATCTTTGTTTTCTTATGTTGAGCTTCAATCCATGTTGAAGACTGCAGTCCTTGATCATCTGCAGCAAGTGCTTCAGGTCCTCCTCAGTTTCAGCAAGCAAGGTTGTGTCATCTGCATAACACAGGTTGTTGATGAAACTTCCACCAATCCTGACGCCACATTCCTCCTCATACAGTCCAGCCTCCCAGGTGATCTGTTCTGCATACGGATTGTAAAGGTATGGAAACAGAATACAACCCGGGTGGACACTCTTCCGGATTTAGAACAACTAAAAACTAGCTTGAGGAAACATCCTCTGGAATAGTTGCATTATTCTTTAAAATACAATGTATGTTTAGGACAATTGTATGATACAGTATCTCAGATAACTAGAAATTACAGATACAGGAATCAAGGTGTGGGAGGAGCACTACCCTTCACATCATCATCAGGTAGCATCTCTGGGATTGCAATGCAGCTTCTTGCCACTAGGCCACCAGAGCTCCCAGTATTTTAAATTCTTAATAGAGTTTAATTCTCAAGGCAGAGCTTTTTCAGTACTTAAGCTAAGCTAAGCTACTGTTTGGTTTTAAGATAATGTCAGAAGCTGTTTTTTCCTTTAAGTGTCAAAATTTCTCAGGATAAGAGATTCAGGGGTTCATCCACACCCACCCCATGACTCCAGAAAGTCTGGCATCCATGAGAATGTAACTCTCTTCTACAGTTTTCTCCTTTTGATCTGAATTCTTCTATAGCATCTTTGATTAAGATATTTAGTAACTGTAGCCAAGAACCATCCAGTTCTTTGATTTCATAGCAAAGAAGGCAGTTATTCATGGAGGTAATTCGTCACACATTTCATGTCTTCCTCCTCCTTTTCCTGACTCCTTCCTGTCTTGCTGCAGGTGCATAGAGACCTTTTTTTTTTTTTTACTTAGATGATGACTTGAAAGATTTTAAAACTCCAGGCACTCCTTAATGAACTAGGAAGTAGAACAGAAACACTAAACTTGTTTTGTGCCAATTAGCTGTCATGTCCCATGAAACCATGACCCTAAAGCCTCCGCACCAAGGAGTCAAATCCCATGAAGTGTTGGGTTGTACGGAAACAGACTTAGAAGCTGCTCTTATTGTTATTATTATTATAGCTACTATACAATTTTTGCAAATTTAACTTTCACAGGTGTACAACTTATTGACAGCAATTACTATAATCAGCTATTGCAATCCAAGCTCTAATCAATGCCATCTTTTTCTCACCATTAACTCCTTTTTTCTTCCTCAGCCCTGTCCCTGCTAACCACTAATTAACTTTGGTTTCTACACATCTGCCTCTTCTTGTATTTTTGCATTAATGAGATCATAACAATATTTAGCTTTTTGTGATTGGTTTATTTCCTTCAGCACAGCATCTTCAAGCTCCATCCATAGAGTTGTTGTTGTTGTTCATTGTTAGCGAGTCAGAATTGACTCATAGTTGACCCTCTGGTGGGTTTTTAGAGGCAGTAAATTGCATGGAAGGAGATTGTGCATCTTTCTCCTGTGAAGCTGCTGGTGGATTTGAGCCACGTGCCTTGGAGTTGGCAGCCACAACTCTTTACCACAAAGCCGTCAGTGTATTGATGTATCAAGACTGAGTTTCTCCTTCTGTCTGAATGGTATTAAGAAGGTTTCTTTCTGTGACCATCTGTGACTCTGCCTGAGGGCTTTTTGTCTGGCTGAGGGAGCATGTTTGTGCTCAGGGCAAGCTAAGAATGCTAGAAAGTTAACACTCTCAGAAGTCACCCTCAACCCAAAACAAGAGTTGACAGAACTCTAGTTTCTTTGCACCTCAGGTAGGATTCTCTGAGACAGCCATAACAGAGATTGCCAGCAGGACTGAGGCCCAGTTTCATCAGCTGCCCTCCTGCTCTACTACCCACCCACCACCATCTACTTGATTCTGATTCATAGCAACACCCCCCTCCCCCAATCAGGTTTTCAAGGCTGTAAAAAGAGGAGACTGCTTCATGGTTTTTTGTTTGTTTGTTTTTTGCAGGACAGCTGATGGATTCAAACCACTGACCTTTTGATTAGCAGCCCAACACAGAACTCACTATGTCACCAGCTTTATTCCTCTGTCACTTTTATTTGGCCTCCTGCTCTTTCCCTTCCCTTTCTCATGTCTTCACACCCCTACCAGTGCTAGCCAGCATTACCTCACAAATAGACTATTACGCTCAGATTCTTGACTTAGGATCTGCTTTGGAGGAACTTACACTGGTCTGTCAGGTAATTATATTGCGGTAGCTTGCATGTTATGGAAGTGAGGCCACTTTAAATACCAACAGGATCAACCAGGTGGGCAGGCTTCAATGAAGTTGCCAGACTGAGACCAAATAGGAAGGAAGATCTGGAGATTCACTTTTGAAAAATCAGCCAGTAAAGATTGTCTGATTCACTTGTTTTGGACCCATCACTCTAGGAGGTGTCAACTGCTGAAGAAGGACATCGTGTTTGGTAGAGCAGAGGGCTAGCAAGGATGAGGAAGACCCTTGGTGAGAGGGTTTGGGCCCAACAGCTGTTAACAATAAACCCTAACGTACTTGCTATAGTGAGCACGATGCAATACAACATTTTTTCTGAGGGTTTTGTGTGTGTGTGTGTGTTTCTACATTTTCATAGGTAATGTTAATTGATACAACAGCATTTTGTTCTGTTACGTATAAGGTCAACATAAGGCAGACTCAACTCAACAACTAGTCACTATCTACTGAAAATGTTGGCAAAGAATATTGAATATACTCTTCCAGAAGGAACAAGGAAATTTTTCTTGAAGAAAGTGCAAACAGGGTGATTCTTAGAGGCAAGAATAAGAAACTTCATCTCCCATACTTTGGGCACATTGTCAGGAGGTGAAAGTCCTTGGAAAAAAGACACCCTGCTTAGAAATGTGAAGGATCTGACATCCAAGCAGATATATGCACACCCATGTTTATTGCAGCTTTGTTCACAATAGCAAAGAGTTGGAAACAACCTAAGTGCCCATCAACAAACGAATGGCTAGAGAAGCTGTGGTATATTCGCACAATGGAATACTATGCTGCATTAAAAAACAAGGAACTCATGCAATATTATTCAAAATGGTTGACTCTGGAGAACATTATGCTGAGTGAAATATCCCAGTCACAAAAGGACAAATATTACATGATGCCACTGTTGGGGAGAGACTGAGTAAGATGGGTTCAATAATGTATACTGCACTGAAACAGAGGAGGGAGAAAACTGTTTAAAAGAGATATATAACTAGGTATTTCTGTCATCACAGGAGACTAGAGCGAGGGCTACATGGTGGAGGGGACCTGGGGGAGGGTTTGTAAAACAATGAAAGAATCTTTTCTTTTACTTTTCCATAATTTTTGGACTCATGTACTTATAACTTGTTAGTCAAATTTGTGCCTTCTAGGTTGCAACACCCCCATGATATATCTTCAAGGATATGAACATGTACGGCCAAGCACAATCAATAAGAGTGCATCTAAATCCCAAAATCAATCTCCATAATAGTCTATGTGTTTCCTACTGCCAAAGGGGCCCTTTAGAGTAGTGAGAGAAGATCTTCACCCTGAAACCCACAGCGTCCCTTTTCAGCAGGAAGTAGCTAAGAGAATACGCCATCCCCTTTTCCTTATGACTCAGGGTGAAGTCTCTCTCAGGGAGGAGTGATAGGGAATGGCAAAGGACACACTGACAAAGAAGATTAATCAGAACTGGCTTTGACAAGCACTGTGGCATTTGGACAAGAACAAACTGGGAGGAGGGTAGAGAGAATAGTGCAACAAGGAATGAATGGAAACCCAAAATCTCTGTAAATGTTTATGAAAATTAATAAAATATAGAAAAAAAAAGAAATGTGAAGGATCAGGGGAAAAGATAAACCTTGAAGAGATGGCTTATGCACACACATGCTTATCGTGGCTTTGTTCCCAATAGCAAGGAGTTGGAAACAATCCAAATGCCCATCAACAAACAAATGGATACAGAAGTTGTGCTATATTCACACAATGGAATACTACGCTGCATTGAAAAACAAGGAACTCATGCAATATTATTAAAAATGGGTGACCCTGGAGGACATTATGCTGAGTGAAATATCTCAGTCACGCAGGGACAAATACTGCATAATGACACTGTTGTAGAATGGGACTGATATCAGGCTTGGGGTAAGACTGAGAAAAATTGGATAAATTATGTATACTGCATTGAAACAGATGAAGGAGAGAATAATTTAAAAGTGATATATGATAGGGTATTGTGGTCCTCACAAGAGTCCAGAAGTAAGGTTGCATAGTGGAGTGTACTCGGGGTTGTGGGAGGGGTGCAGGGGGATTGTATACCAAAGAAAGAATTTTTGTTATGCATGACAACAATTTGGAATGAGAGGTGAATTGCGGAGAGGGTTGAGAGGGAGAGAAGATGGGGAAGAAAATGGGCAACAATGGAAAAAAGAAAACATTTTTTTTTCTTTCTTGTTGTGTGCTACTGTCGAATCGTATCCAACTGTCACAGGAGGAGATTGCCCCTCCACCTCCAGCAGAGTATCTGGTGGATTCGAATCATGCACCTCTGGGATTGCAGTGCAGCTTCTTGCCACTAGGCCACCAAAGCTGACTAAAATAAAACATTTTTTATGTTAAAAAATTATGGTTTTGAGCTGTCAAAACGCAAATTCACTGTCATTAAATCTGTTCTGACTCATGGTGACTCTCATTAGGTTTCCAAGTCTGTAAATGTCAATGGGTGGACACTGATCATTTCCTCCCTCAGAGCTGCTGGTGGATTCAATCTACCAGAGATTCGGGTCTTCTGGGTTAGTGTGTGACTCAGTGTGGACTACAACACCAGAGCTCCCTTGCTCGGCTATAGAAATTCTTTATATATTCTAGGTATTAGACACTAATCTCAGGTGGTTTAGTGGAAAGGAGTTGCACTGTCAACCCAAAGGGACTTGATTCAAACCCACCAGCTGCTTCTCAAGAGAAAGATGAGCAATCTCTTTCCATGTGATTTACTGTCTCTGAAAACCCCCTGGAAGGTAAGCTAGGAGTCGGTTCCTACCTGAAGGCACATAATAACAACACCTGGTGCTGTTAGGTGCCACTGAGTTGAGTACAAGTCATAGTGACTGATGAACAACAGATCTGAACCCCATCCTGTGTCATCCTCATCATTTCTGACACACTTGAGCCCATTGCTGTGATCACTGTATCAACCCGTCTCATTGGGAGTCTTCCTCTCTTTCACCGACCATCCACCTTTCCAAAAATATCCTTCTCCAAGAAATAGCCTCACCTGGCAATATGCCCAAAGTATGAGAGATGAAGCTTTACCATCTTTACCTCCAAAGAGCATTCTGGCTGCACTTTTTCAAAAACTTGTCTGTTTGTTCTTTTGACAGTTCATGGGTCATTCAGTACTCTTCTCCAACACTACTACTCAAAGGCATCAGTTCTTCTGTCATCGTTATTCCTTGTCCAGATCTCAGATGCATAGCAGGTGAATGGAAAGAATGTAGCCTGAATTAGGCATATCTTAGTCTTTAAACCGACTCTTCAATATCTTGGAGAGATTCCTGCCAGCAGATTTGCCCAATATATTACATCTCCTGATCTCCTGAGCGCTGGTACCAAGGGCACTGATTTTTTTATCCAAGTAAGATGAAATAATTGACAACTTCAATCTTTTCTCCATCTATCACAATGTTGCCTATTGGTCCAGTGATGAAGATTTTTATTTTCTTGTTGTAATCCATAGTGAAGGTTACATAGTCCTTGATCTTGTGCAACAAGCATTTCAAGTCCTCCTTATTTTCAGCAAGCAGAATTCTGCATAACACAGGTTGTTGATGAGTCTTCCTCCGATCCTGATGCCACATTTCTCTACATAGAGTCCAGCTTTACAAATTATTTGTTCAGCATACAGATTGAGTAAGTAAGAAGGATACATCCCTGATACACATTTTTTTTCTGATTATACACCATGCACTGTTACCTTGGATAACACTTCTTAGTCTAGGTATAGATTTTGAAAGTGCACAATTAAGCGTTCTGGGGTTCACATTCTTCTCAATGTTAGCTGTCGTTTAATTATGATCCTCCCAGTCAAATGCCTTCGCGTAGTCAACAAAACGCAAATAAACTTTCTTCTGGTATTCTCCGTTTTCAGCCAGGATCCATCTGACATCAGCAATGCTATCCCTCATGCATGGCTACTTCAAGCCCTGCTTGAGCTTTTGGCAGTTCTCTGTCAATATACTGTTCTAAGCAGAGGTCTGAGGGCAACTAAGAAGACAGGTAAGTCCTGCCAGGGAGTACCTGAAGCCTGGAGCAGAATAGGTATATAGTTCCCAAATAATGTGTCCCCTTCTGTGGATTGTCTCTGTTGATAAAGTCCTTTGATGCACATAAATGTTAACATTTTTAGGAAGTCTAGTGTATAGATTTCCTATTTTTTGCTTTTGGTACCAAATTCTTTGTTGTAAATAAACTAGGTTCCATAGCATTACTTCTACATTTTGTTGCAAGAGATTATGGCTATAGTTCTTATAGTTAGATCTTTCATAAGCTTTGAATTAATCTTTTTTTTAATTTGGTGAGAAGTATGAGTCCAACTTCTTTCATTTGCATGTGCAGATCCAGTTGTCCTATTCACCAAAGGCTAGTCTTTGCCCATTCAATGGATTTCACATGTTTGTTGAAAATCAATTAGCCATAGCTCTTTCTCTCACAATTGCTTGCTATGCATCAGAGAGCTGGACAATGGCTAGGGAGGATAGAAGGAGAATTGATGCCTTTGAGTTGTGGTGCTGGAGAAGAGTATAGAATATACTATGGACTGCTAGGAAAACAAACAGGTTCGTCCTACAGAGGGTGAAGCCAGGCTGCTCCTTGGAGTCAAGGATTCTGAAGCTTCATCTGATATACTTTGGACATGTTGCAAGGCGGGATCAGTCCTTGGAGAGAGACATCATGCTTGGGAGGGTGGAGGGACAGAGAAAGTGAGGGAGACCATCAATGAGATGGATTGATATAGTGATTGAGGTAATGAGGGTAGGTGTGTCAGAGACAATAAGGTTGGCAGAGGATAGAGCAGGTTTCAGGCTGTTATACATAAGGTTGCTATGAGTTGCAAGTGACTAGACAGCACGTAACAACAATAAACAACATAGCTCTTTGGTCTGGGCCGCAGAAGCAAGCTGATGAAGCAAAAGTCATCGTTTGGAAAGTGTCACAGTAAGACGCACACACGTGGTGTGGCCTCTGTGGCTCCGAGGCCCACCACCTCCAGAAGGCCACCAGTGGAAATTGTGACGACCCTGCCAAGCACAAGAGAAAGTGCCAAGGCAAAATGCCCACAGTACTGGTCGTGTGAGGCACCTAAAGAGTATCTAGCGCAGACTCAGGCCTGGAGCACGTGAAGGAACAACACCCATACCCAAAAGGGCAGCTATTGCAGCATCCAGTTCATCTTAAGAATGTCAGTGTTTAGGAGCTCTGGTGGCCTAGTGGCAAGAAGCTGCACAGCAATCCCAGAGGTACACAGTTCGAATCCATCAGATGCTCTGCAAGAGAAGGAGGGACAATCTCTTCCTGTACCAGTCAGAGTCGATTTGACAGTACACACCCAACAAAATAATACAAGAAAAATTAGAATGTCAGTGTTTAGTTCTGCAACAAATGTTCTGCTATTGAAAAAAGAAAGTAAATCAATTAGCTATTGTTATATTGGGAGCTCTGGTGATATAGTCCATGGATATTTGCACTGCTAACCCCAAGACCAAGGCATCTCTCCAGCAGTTCGAATCCACCAGTGATTCTGAGAGAGAAAAATGGACAATCTCCTCCCATGAGATTTATAGCCTGAAAGAAACCAGCTGGAGTGTCAGCTATGAGTTGGTTCCAACTCAATGGTAATGATTGAGTGGTAAGAATATAGATTTGTTTCTGGCCTGTCAATTCTATTCCACTGTTCTATGTATCTAGTATGAAACCACTACCAGATTGTTTTGCGTAAGGAGCCCAGGTAGTGCTGGACCTGCAAACTGGAAGGTAAATAATTCAGACCCTTCAGCCACCTGCAAGAGAAAGAGGAGACAGGCAACCCCCATGAGGATTTACAGCCTCAGAATTGACTCAGCCACAATGAGTTTGCTTTGGAAGTTGGTTTTTTGCTTATTGTAACTTTATAGTATGTTTTGAAATGAGCAAATGTTGCCTTTTTTTCCAAGACTGTTTTGACTGTTAAGGTCCCTTTACAATCCCCTATCAATCTGAGGACTGACTTTTCTATTTCTGCAAAGAGAGCTGTTGGAATTATCCTGGGGATTACCATTTGGGTAATTTTGATGTGAGTTTTTAAAATTTTTTTTATTATTATTAAATTTTAATGAATATTTACAGAGATTTTGGGTTTTCATTCATTGTTGTACTATTTTCTCTACCCTCCTCCCCAGTTCGTTCTTCTTTTTTCCCCCCCTTGAAAGTCTGTTTTTTTAAAAGATTTTTTTAAATTATTTTAATTCTTTTTGTGTGAGTGTACCGTCAAGTCAGATCTGACTGGTACAGGAGGAGATTGTCCCTCCTTCCCCGGCAGAGCATCTGGTGGATTCGAACTGTGCACCTCTGGGATTGTAGTTGCAGCTCCTTGCCACTAGGCCACCAGAGTGAAAGTCTGTTTTAATTGTCCAATTGCCACAGTGCTTGTCAAAGCCAGTTCTGATTAATCTCCTTTGTCAGTGTGTCCTTTGCCATTCCCTATCATTCCTCCCTGAGAGAGACTTCACCCTGAGTCATAAGGAAAAGGGGATGGCGTATTCTCTTAGCTACTTCCTGCTGAAAAGGGACGCTGTGGGTTTCAGGGTGAAGATCTTCTCTCACTACTCTAAAGGGCCCCTTTGGCAACAGGAAAAAAGTAGACTATTATGGAGGTTGATTTTGGAATTTAGATGCACTGTTATCAGTTGTGCTTAGCTGTACATGTTCATATCCTTGAAGATGTATCATGGAAGTGTTGCAGCCTAGAAGACACAGATTTAACTAACAAGTTAAAAGTAACATGAGCCAAAAATTAAAAAGCAACAATATTCCAAGTAGAGGTTCGAATAGTGGCACAAATCAAGTTACAGAGGGAAAGTTCTTACAATAAAAGGCCTATTGACTAGCGCTTTGTCTATTATAGTATAAAAGTTAGGAACCACAAGATGTAGAGGCTCAACTATGTCATTTATTGTTCTTAAGTCCTGGAGCAAATTCCATCTGCCACTGGGTTGTTTTACAACTTGGAAGTCCGTATGCAAGGCAGAGGTGAAGTAAGGAACTGCTTATGAGGTTTTCCAACAATTCCAACAACTAAGAAATAGTGAGAAGAGTTGGGACCTAAGAAGGCTTTTAGGACCAAATAGTAGGCTCTTGTGTCCAGGAGAAAATGAATATACTTACCAGTAATGTTAATGCTCACCCACAGCTCTTCTGGGAGGATCTAAATTTTTGAAGCAATTTTGACGTTTTAACAAAGCTTTTAATATACAGCACTAGTCTTTCTCTTGTTGTTTTTTTAAAATTTTATTTTATTATTTTTGTGTGAGTGTACCATCAAATCAGATCTGACTGGTACAGGAGGA
This sequence comes from Elephantulus edwardii, assembly GCF_000299155.1. NCBI lineage: Eukaryota > Metazoa > Chordata > Mammalia > Macroscelidea > Macroscelididae > Elephantulus > Elephantulus edwardii. The sequence goes on from NW_006399926.1 coordinate 1,067,616, forward strand.
GATTGTCCCTCCTTCCCCGGCAGAGCGTCTGGTGGATTCGAACCGTGCGCCTCTGGGATTGTAGTTGCAGCTTCTTGCCACTAGGCCACCAGAGCTCCCCTAGTCTTTCTCTTGTTAAACTTGCTTCTAGATATTTTATTCTTTTGGTTTTTTTTTTTTAAATTATGTACTACTGAGTCAGAACTGACTCATAGCCAACTCTCCAGTAAGTTCTCATAGATAGTAAAGTGCATAGGAGGAAATTACCTTTTTCCCACAGAGCAGCTGGTAGATTTGAACCACCAGAAATCCCAACTGGGTTTAGAAGAGGTTGTGGTACTAGAAACATTATTGCTAATGTCAGATGGATCTTGGCAGAAAACAAAGAGTACCAGTTGAATGTCTGTGTTTCATTGACTATTCAAAGGCATTTGACCATGTGCATCATAACAAATTGTGGCTAACCTCTTCGAAAATGGGAATCCCAGAACACTTGATTGTGCTTATGCAAAACCTATACTTGGATCAGGAAGCAGTCCTTAGAACAGAGCAAGAAACAGTTCATGACTAAAAATCAAGAAAGGAGTGCATCAGGGATGCATCCTGTCTCTGTACCTTTTTCATTAATATGCAGAACAGATCATTTGGGAAGCAAGCAGGGCTTTATGAGGAGAAATGTGACATCAGGATTGGAGGAAGACTCATCAACAACCTATGCAGATGACACACCTTGCTTGCTGAAACTGAGGAGAACCTGAAGCGCTTGCTGCAGAAGGTTAGGGCTGTAGTCTTCAATATGGATTGAAGCTCACCATCAAGAAGACAAAGATTCTCACCACTGGGTCAGTTGTCAGCACCATGGTAGATGGTGAAGATATTGAGGTTGTTAACAATTACAGCTTGCTCGGCTCCACAGTCAGGAAATCAAAAGATGAATTGTATTGGGGAAATCTGCGCTCCCCTCTCCAGAATACTGAACAGCAACAATATCAGTCTAGATACTCAGGTGTGCCTAATCCAGGCCAAAGTTTTCGCAATTACTTGTTATGCATCAGCGAGCTGCACAATAACTAAGGATGACAGAAGAATTGATGCCTTCAAATTGGTGCTGAAGAAAAGTCTTAAACATACCATGGACCAACAAGAAAATAAATAGATATGTCTTGGAGAGGATGAAATCCAGTTTCTCCTTAGAGGCTAGGATTTTGAAGCTCCGTCTTGTATACTTTGGGCACATGGCCAAGAGAGACTGGTTCTTGGTGAAGGACATCATGCTTGGAAGGGTGGAGGGACAGCTCAGGAAAGGAAGATCCCGAGTGAGCTGGATTGTTACAGTGACTGGGGCGATGGGGGTAGGTGTGTCAGAGTCAGTGAGACTGGCTCAGGACAGGGCTTCAGAGCTGCTGCACATAGGGTTGTTGTGGGTCGCAGGTGACTCGATGGCACATAACAACAACCTATGTTTGGATTGACAACGCAGTTCCTTACCACTAAACTACCAGAGCTCCCTCATTCTTTTATAGATTTTATATGAAATTGTTTTCCTAATTTTATTTTCATATTGTCTATGCCTTATTGTTCTTTTTCAAAGTAATATGCTAGAAATACACCATAAATATTTATTATTGAAAGGACAGTATGTTTAGAGTATTCTGTAAAATGCTCCAGCAAAAACAAACACATGAAACAAGAAGGGTAGAATTTCAATAATGGTCATGTTGGGTGGAGGGGACCTTCTGGATATTTGAAAGTTTCCATAATAATTTTGAAAAATAATGTTAATATTGTGTCAGATACAGTAAGATTGGCACAGTTTAGAGCAGGATTTAGGGCTGTTGTACATAGGGTCACTATGAGTTGAAGGCAACACGACAGCATGTAACAACAACAATGCTAATAGCAATATGTAGAGTAGCCCACTGACCTTGAGTGAATTTCAACCCGCGATGAGCCTGAGTCACTAAGTGCAGCTGCTCCATAGAGTTTTCTTCCCGGTAGCCTTTACAGAAGCAGATTGGGAGGCGGAGGGAAGCAGCAGATTGCCAGACCTTTTTTCTGTGAAAGAAACCCACCAAGTGGGTTTGAACCCTTAACTTTAGTTTACTAGTTGAGTGCAAACTATTTGTGCCATCAATGGAGATAATATGCAAAGTATTTCTAAGAATTCATAGCCATATGCATTTATGAGTGAAGATATAGAGCTTAACAGCAAATGGAAAGTTGTGTGGCCATATCTTTCATGGTCCCTTGACAAAAGGCTTTACCCCAAAAAAGAAAAGATGAACTGGTGACTACCTCTCACAACACAGACTGCCCTCCCCAGAGCTTGTGGTAAACACTGATGAACTGCTTTAATAAAATGAACTGCTGTTTATAAAATATTTCTATTGCTTCTATTTCTGAGCCAAAGTGAAAGTGCACTTTCCTGCCCCCTTGTGGTTGTTTAAGGGCATGTGATTCGTACAAACTGATGTGTTGAGGACAAAAAAATTGTTGCTTCTGGACAGGAGCAATTAATTACCGATATAAGACCCTTCAGAACTCTTTTTTTTTTTCCTTTATGGCATGGTGGTCAACACTGAGAAAGTGGCTATTCTATCAGTCTTTGTTCCTGAGTGATTGAGATAGAAGAACCTGCTTGTTGATAATGATGCGAAGGTAGCTTGAATAAGAAAGAAACATTTGCTGTCCTAAGCCACTGAAATTTGTGTTATTTCTTAGCATAGCATAGTTTTGTTTATTATTATCAGTGCAGTGACATATAGAACCATTCATACAGACTCTCTGGTAAAAATCAGGATGATAATTAGAAGGAATATTACACTAATTTGTATTATGCTGTGATTAACTGTCATTGAGTTGACCCCAGAGGCATGTCAAACCAATATACCACGTAACCAAATACTGTCTAGTGTTGCACCATCCGCATGGCAGGTTGTTGATGGTGCTGTTGCAATCCATAGTGTTTTCATTGGCTTATTTTCTATAGATTGTTAGGTTGGTTGGTTTGTTTTTCTCCTAGTCCATCTTAATCTGGGCTTTCCTCTGAAACCTGTTTAGCATAATGGCAATATGCAAGTCACGTCTGATAGGTTCAAGAAGCTAGACTACACAAAGAAGAATGTGGAAGTGTGGTATCAGAACTGGAGGAAGACTTCTCAACAACCTACCTGATGCAAATAATGTAATCTTGCTCGAAGAAAGCGAAGACCTTAAGTACTTACTGAAAAAGATCAAAGACTAAGGCTTTCAAAATGGTTTACATCTCAATATGAAGAAGACAAAAATCCTCACCACTGGACTAGCAGGCCAGTGAGAGATGAGAGAAAGATTAAAGTTGTCAACAATTTCCTTTCATTTGGTTCCACAATCAACACTCATGATGGCAGCAGTCAAGAAATAAAAAGTTAAAAAAAAAGAAATAAAAAGTTATCCTGGAGAAATCTACTAAGGACCTCTTCAAACTGCTAAGAGCAAGGATGTCAGTTTGTAGACTAAGGTGTCATTATCTTTTCAATTGCTTTCTTTTTTTTTTAATTGTTATTTTAATGCGAATTTACAGAAAACATGGTTTTCCTCTCATTCATTGTTGCACATTTTCCTCCCTACCTTTCCCCACAGTTTGCTTTTCTCTTTACAAATACTCTTTCCTTATTCCACAATTTCCTCCCCTTCCCCCAGACCACTTTGCTATGCACCTCTTATTCTGGGCTGTTGCACTAATACCTAATCATACTTTTAGACAGTTATTTCCCTCATCTTTTTAAACGCAGTGTTTATAATTTATCCTCTTTTCTTAGTTCCCCCCAACCCTCATGTCAGTCTTGTTTTATAACAGTGCCATTATGCAGTCTTTGTCCTTTTGTGACTGAGAAATTTCACTCAGCATAATGTTCTCCAGGATCTCCCATTTTGTGAAATATTTTATGAGTTCCTTGTTTTTCAGTGTTGTGTAGTATCCCACTGTGTGAATATATCACAGCTTCTCTATCCATTAGTTTGTTGGGGGACACATGGGTTATTTCCATTTCAACTGCTTTCTATGCATTTTTAAGGTGGGCTGTGTATAAGGAAGACTGAAGAAGAATCAATGGCTTTGGATTGTGGTGTTGGAGAAGAATACTGAATATCTCATAGATTGCTAAAGGAACAAACAATTCTGTCTTGAAAAAAGTACAATCAGGGTGCTCCTTAGAGGCAAAGATGGTGAAACTTCATTGAATATACTTTGGGGATTCTGTCAGGAGGGTCCAGTCCTTGGAAAAAGACATCATGCTCAGAGAGGTAGACAATCATCAAGAGAGAAGCTCTTCAACAAGATTGATTGACATAATGACTACAACAATGGCCCAAGCATATGACAAATTATGAGGATAATACAGAATAGGGCAAGTTTCAGATCTGTTGTTTATAGGGCTGCTATGAGTCTAGATGACTCGATGGCACCACACCATAACAACAACTAACGGTGGTTGGACATCAGATGCATTGGCCAGGAATCAAACCCGGTTCTCTCACATAAATGGCAAGAATTCTACTACAAACTACCAATGTCTCCCAGGTATATTATTGGTAGCTTTACTGGGAATCTCCTATCTGTCAAGCACTGAATGTAGGTTGTCTCAATTAACCTTTACGACAAATGTGAGAGGCAAATATCCTATGGCCCGGATGAGAAAACCAAGCCTTAGGAAAACGCACAATTGTTTTACTTGTGGTATGTTGGTTATTGAAGACGTTGTTCATTCTATAATTTGCTGTCTCATATAAAATCCCACAAAATTAATTCTCCCTAGACATTTTAGCAAGAATTCTTTTAGAAAGCAATTTTACATGTATCAAGTACATTAAAACATTCATGCCCTTTTCCTTACTCATGACTCTAGTCTGGGCTTTTTATAGTTAGTTAGATTTCTTGAATAAAAACCAGATTGCTCAGTTCCACAATCAACACTCTTAGCACTAGCAGTCAGGAAGTCAAAAGATGAATTACATAAGGAAAATCTGATGTCAATTATGCAACAGTGAATGAATTTTTTTTTAAGTGAACTGGGGGGGGTAGGGAGGAAAATGTGCAACAATGAATGAATGGAAATCCAATTTTTCTGTAAACTTTCATTAAAATCACAATTTTTTAAAAAGAAAATATACTGTCAGGGACCTCTCCATGGGGCTAAAGAGCAATGGTGTCAGTCTAAAGACTAAGGTGCATCTGATCCAGGCCATGATCTTCACAATTACTTGCTATGCATCAGAGAGCTGGACAATGATCAAGGATGACAAAAAAAAGAATTGCTATCTTTGAGATGTGGTGCTGGAGAAGAGTATTGAACACAACATGGACTGCCAAGAGAAAAAATAGATCTGTCCTGGAGAGGGTGAAACCTATTCTTTGGAGGCAAGGATTTTGAGACTCTGTCTCACATACTCTGGGCATGTAGCCAGGAGGGACCAGTCTTTGGGGAAGGATAGCATGCTTGGGAGGATCAAGGGAGAGTGCAGAAAAGGAAGATATAAAATAAGATAGATTGACACAATAACCGGAGTAATGAGGGTAGGTTTGTCAGAGACAGTGAGGTAGAGCAGGATTCAGAGCTATTGTGTACAGGGTCGCTATGAATGATCTTAGTCGCCTTAAAGGCACATAACAACAAAAATTAATCAACATTAGAGTTTGTCTCTTGAATTAATTAGTATCGTTCCTTAAGCCAAATGTTAAGAGCGTTTCTAGTACAATTCTTCACTTTCACCTTGGAGACCAAGCATGTAAACTTTAATAATCCAAATCCAGGCACAAATATCAGCCTTGCGGTGAAAGTGTTTGTGTTTAATTTCCTGTCAAATTTATTAACTCTGTGACTTTCCTGCCTTTAATAGTAGTCCATATGAACTTTGCTGAAAGATAGCTCCGACAGGCAACAAACATATTTTGAAGTTTTTTTAGATCCATCATATATTCTGTAGAATCAGGGGATACACCTCAGGGTATGAAGCGCTCCGGGCTGAGACAAACCAGAGCTGTCAGTGTGCCTGCGGCGCCCTCTTGTGACTTTGGGCCGCAACAAGACACTAAATTCTGAATCCATCTCCTGAGAGGCAGTGCACCAAATCGCCAATCTAGTCAGTCCCTCCCGTAACAATCGCCTATCTCCTGCTGGTTCACCCAATACCTGAAGGGGCTTCTACTCTTATTCTGTCTTCTTAGACGGGAGTTTGTCACGGTTGGTAACTCCGAGTCACAGCCAATACAGAAACTCTCCAAGTTATTTTATTGCAGTACATACAGATCAGTTAATGCACCTGGGCGAGGAGCCCCGCTTACTAGTCTCCTTGAGGTGACTGCATCCTTGCTTGCAGTCCCTCGGTCCACAGGTCCTTTCCAGACCCTCCTGGAGGCGCCACCACTTCCCCTCCTCGATGCCCGGCCAGCCGGGATCCCTTAGCTCACAGCCTGGATCAGGAAAGGCGTCTGGAGGGGCTGCTTCTTATGTGGTGAGAGGGGAGGTTTTCAGGAAAAGGGTAGCGAAGTACTCTGGCACGACTCCCAGACTTCGTTGCAAGCGGCTGTGCAGTGGGTTCCTATTTCTCCGCGTAGCAGTAGGTCCCGTAGGCTGCCAGTTGAGGGCTGGGGAAGCCAAAGCTGCGCACCCCAGGATCTGGGAGGCCCCCACAACGCGGCCGCGGCACAGTGATAGGGAAGCGCACGCTGCCGTCCGCCAGCCAGCCCCCGTCGCACTGGTCCAGTCCTGAGAACTTCCAGGCCGCGTAGAGGTGCCCGACCTTGGCCACCGCAGCCCCGTGCTGCTTGCATGCCGCGTGGGCTTCAGACAGTGTCAGTCGCCCGGGAACGAAGAACACGTGGCCTGAGGACAGTAGCCAGTCACCAACCGGCACAGAACAGGGCAGAGAACAGAGGGATTCAGACTCCAGGGTAGTGGAGTTGAGGGACAGGCTGGGGACCAAGCTCAGAGTAGGAGGAGGAGATTTACAGTAGCTTGAAGTAGTTGGGGCAGTGGGAGCCTGAATGACTGGGCCACGTGGGGGGCGGGGCCTTGAGATAATAAGACCGCCCCCTCCCCATCTCTTTGAGCGCTCTACCAACACCTGCTTATTCCCCGCTCCTATTCCCTAGGCTCCGCCCGCCCAGCAGCCCGGCCCACTCGTCCCGCCCCTCCTGTAATGATAGCCCCGCCTACACCCGGTAGGTCACGCCCCGGCCTCGCTCCTCCTCCCCCTCCCCCCCGCCCCTCACCGGCCAGCGCCGAGGAGAAGCAGAAGGCGTCATAGCGGTCTCGCTTCCAGTTGCGAGGTCCGTAGCTGCGGATCCCAGGTCGACCCTGGCCGCCGCAGGGAGTGCGCGCTGTGAGCACAGGGTAGCGCACCGAGCCATCGAGCAGCCAGCCTGCGTTACACCAGTCCAGACCTTCGGTCCATGCTGGCCAGATGTGGCAGGGGACAGAGGAATTATAGGCACCAGTAAGCAAAGTAAAGGCAGGTTTACTGTAGTCAACAAGTTAACATTCCCCCCTCGCCCCACTATATCAAATAACCTGCTTCTGGGTATGTTATCTAACTGTCTGCCTCCCAACACCAAACCACCTTCCTACAGAATCTAAAATTTTACAAACCTTAAGTGCAGTAAAGGTGATTTTACTTGCTCTTTTTAATCTCTACAGAACTGTTTGACGTGTTTTAGATCACATCAAAGATGTGGTGAGATTCTCTTGATTATTGAGTAATCTGCCCCTGTTGGCAGGACCCAGAATGAGACCTTGGAACGAGAGTGAAAGCGGTGCTTGGGGTTCACCACTCACCCTGGTAGAGCTGCGCGTAGGTGGCCAGGCGGCCGTCTTGCTCTTCACAGGCCTGCTTGGCCTCATAGTAATTGAACTGGTACCGGCCCCGGCTGGGCTGGTAGGGAAACACCACACCTGGGAGGTGGCAGAGAGTCTGGGGAGGAGGCAGCCTGCGAGAGGGGCCCTGGAGCCGCGAAGGTGACCGGGAAGTGCTGGGGGAGAAGGCTGGGGAGAACCAAGGCAAGGCACCGGGACTGTCGACGCAAGGGAGGAGCCCGAGGGAGTGGAAGAGCCTCACCCTCCAAGCGCAGGGTCAGCGCCACGCTCTCATCCTCGATGCCATTGATGAGCTCGCAGCGATAGCGGCCCTCGTCCTCCAGGCGCACGCCCGCGATGATGAGGGAGGCGTCCAGCCGATGCCCCCTCCGCATCCTCGCACGCCCCCCCAGGGGCCCATAGCCCCGGGCGTGGAGACCGTTGGTGATGAGGATCAGCGTTTCCCGGAGCTCCCCCGGCTCCACCTTGCTCCAGCGCACCTTGTAGCTGGGAGGCGGGGCGCCCAGGACGCAGGGTAGCGTGGCCGTGGCCCCACGGCGGGAGTGAATGACCTCGTGGATGGGGGGCAGGAGGTAGTGGGGGCCGGGGTGGGGCTCTGAGCAGAGGGGGCCACAGTGGCAGGAACCCCCTGACCCCCACTGCCCCTAGTGCCCATTCCAGCCCCTTCCTCCAGATGCGTTCCATGGGCTCCCCCAGTTCTCTCCTCCATTGCCTGCTCTGCTATTGCTCTCACTGCCTCGGTACTCACAAGGGCTGTCCTTTCCTCTCTCCTGAGTCCCTGGAGCCTCCCCCACAATGATTTCCCAGATTCTGGACTGGACTGGGGGCTTACCTGGGTCCCCCAGGGCTTTATGGAAGATGATGACGGTCCAAGGGAGAAGGAAGCTGCAGAACGCGGGGAGGATGAACCAGCCTGCCATGCTGGGAACTCTGTAAGAGGGATACAAACGGCAGGACTGAGGGGAAGGAAGCGGGATTCTTCAGAGGGGACCCTCCAGGTAGAAGCCATAGGGGCAGAAAAGGGCTGGCTGTCTTGACCTCTTCCATTACTTCCTTCCCTGGGAAGGATGGTCTGTCTCTTTAGGACATGTCTTTACTAGTAAATTGGTCTTTGCTTTTTACCTTAAAAAAAGGGGGAGCTGTCTTTGGTTGAAGGACAGTAACAAAATCCTTTAGGCCTCCTGGGGCCTCTCTTCTCTGAGAAGCAGTCAGTAAGTTCTGATTTAGCACCTCATCTATGGATTCCTTTCACATCACAACTGCTACTTTGCAAGTCTGTCCATCAGGACTTCCAGACTTTCTCCCAACTTCCAGCTCCTGACACTTCAGTTCTCCATCTGATGTGATCATGTCATCCACCTGCTGGTGATAGTGGCTGTCACTGCCCTGACCAAGTCCATCTTCTAACCAGCCTCTCCCACATCCCTGCCCTACACCAGCTCCACCCTCTGTCTGGTAGTCGAGGCAAGGTGGACTTCCAGCACTTCCCAAAAACGTCCACTTTGCCCTGACCTCCTTTTCATAGGCAGCAGACTGGGCCTGGGCCTTGATGCCTCCAGAAATCACTTTCTCAGTCCTCAGTTCGCCACACTGTATGCACTTTGATCTACTTGTCTAGTTTTCCTACTGGACAGCACTTGGGATTACTCGCCTCCAACCCTCCCTTAAAAGTACTTTTATTAGCAGTTAAAATTACAGGATAATATTGAAAGTAATACATAGGTATTTTTTATTAAATATAGTTAAGGCATGGTTTATCTTTCTCTTCATTTAAATTGTCTTCTCCAAGGATAAAATAGAACCATGAAATTTCACAGTAATTATAAAGCACTATTTTAAATGCAATTTTCTATTTTGGTAACCCATCTCCTCTCTCCTTTTTATTGTATCTATTCTTTATCGCTTTACCCTCCCCCTTTAAATTGAACAAGGGACCTCTTGACCTAGTTTTATGCTTTTTCCAAATTTGACTCCTCCACTTACTAATTGCAATGACTTTGAACAAATTACTTTTCTCTCCCTCGGTGTCTTCATTAGTGAAATGTGGGCAATAATAGTGCACCTGCCTCACTGTGTGGTTGTGGAGATTAGACGTGGTAATAGATGTAAAATGCTTCCAACAGTGTTTGATATTTAGTGAGTGTGCTGTACATATGTGTTCGCTCCCAGCGTAGTTTCTAGAACACTGTCTGGTTGATTCCAGCTCTCATAGTACCTCTGTAAGACAGCAGAGCTGTCCCATACTGCTTCTAGGTCTTTAAAGAAGCAGATTGCCACATCTTTCTTCCACAGAGAAGCTGATGGACTTGAATTACTGAGACTTCCAGTATCAGCCTAGTTCTTGACCACTGTGCTACCAGAGCTCCTTTACTAAGTGCTAAGTAAATGTGCACATTTTAATGAATAAATTAACACTGAAGATTTATGAGGAGAGTGTGCAGGAGAGAAAGGACACACTGAAGAGGAATAAGAAAGCTAAGAATCTGAGTTCTACCTTCCCGCAAATGAAAGCCAAAGATGAGCTTGATAGAAGAAATGGAGGTTAGACACATAAAGAACTTCCCAGTGGTTAAAAGTGAAAGTATCTGCAACAGGAGCATGGGCACGAAAACCCCTTATCCTTCACAGTGTAACCTGGTCAGGAAGAATGGTCGTGGGAATTGGGAAAGTGATTCAGAAACCCAAAATTATGATGATAGATAGATAGATAGATAGATAATAGATAGATTGATTTAACATATACTTAAATTTTAATATCTCACGTTGCTCTCAGTTCTTTATATCTAACACAACAACTACTGATGCAATCCCTAAGTCACAGTTCAAATCCACCAGACGCTCTGTGAGAGGATGGACCATTTCCTACCCCACGATTTACTACCTCTGAAAACCTGCTAGAGGGTCAGCTATGGGTCAGTTCCAACTTGGCAGCAAAAGAGAAAAACAATAACAACATATGCCTATCCATGTAAAACCTATATTGAGATCAAGAGACAGTCATGAGAACACAGCAAGGGAACACTGAATAGTTTAAGATCGAGAAATGGGGGTGGAGGGAGGAAAATGTGCAACAATGAATGAATGGAAATCCAAGTTTTCTGTAAACGTTCATTAAAATATAATAAAAAAGAAAATTAAAAAAATAATATCAAGAAAGATATGTGGCAGTGCTGTATCTTTCCCCTAAACCTATTCAATCTGTATGTTGAGCAAATCATTCAAGAAGCTAGACTCTATGAAGAAGAACGTGGCATCAGGATCAGAGGAAGACTCATCAACACCTAGGCTATGCAGACGACACAACTTTGCTTGCAGAAAGTGAGAAGGACTTGAAACATTTGCTGCAGAAGATCAAAATCTACAGTACTGATTACATCCCAATATCAAAAAGAGAAAAATCCTCATCACTGGGTCAGTACATAGGATCATGATGGAGAAAAGACTGAAATTGTCACAATCCCCATCCATGGTGCCAGCAGAAGACTAATTGCTTTGAGAAAGTCTACTGTCAGAGACCTCTCCAAATTACTGAGATGCAATGATGTCAGTTTAAAGGCAAAGGTACACCTGACTCAGGCCATTTTTTTCAGTCATTTTCTATGCATTTGAGAAATAGTGAATAAGGTTGACACAAAAAGAATCAATGCCTTTGAGTTGTGATGCTGGAGGAGAGTACTGAATATCCTATGGACTGCCAAGAGAACAAATAGATTTGTCTTGAAGAAAGTGTGGCCAACACACTCCTTAAAGGCAAGGATGGCAAAGCTTCATCTCACACACTTTGGGCATGTTGACAGGATGGGCTTATCCCCGGGAAAGATGGAGGGCCAATGAAAGAGAGGAGGAAGACCCTCAACAAGATGGATTGACACAGTGACTGCAGCAATGGGCTCAATTATGTCAGAGGTGATGAAGATGGCACAGGACAGGACAAGGTTCAGATCTGTTGTTCACAGGGTCACTGTGAGTCATACTTAACAGCAACCAACCACAGCATATATCTACCATTAATAGCTCTAGGGATCCGGTGGTAAGGAGTTGTACTGCCAACCCAAAAGTAGAAGTTTCAAGTCCACCAGCTGCTCTGCAGAAGATAGGAAATCTCCTCTGTGATTTATAGCTGCTGAAAACTCACTGAAGAGTCAGCCTGAGATAGTTCCAACTTGATGGCACATAACAACAATAATGTTTGAAGACAAACAATGTTTGTCTTCATATACATAGACATATGTTCATATATAACATTATATTCTTCAAAAAATCCTAAGAGCTAAGTACTATTATGAATTCCATTTTATGATAGGTGTACAAATATTAAGACATTTGAATGAAGTCACATACTAGAGAGTTTTTTGACATTTGTATCTAGATCTAATACTGTTTCAAAGCTTTAATTAACTGTTTTGTTTCAAGCTAAATAGCTCACTATTTCTCTATTCCAAATTAGGCACACACCCCAGAAAATTAAATACAGAACTATTGTATGGCTCAGCAATTTTACTTTTAGGTATGTGTCCAAAAGACTTGAAAGCAAGATAGCAATATTAATTGCTGCATCATCTATAATAATTAAAAGGTAGGAACAACCCAAGTGCCCATTGACATAAACGGTAAGTGGTACACATGTGCAAAGGAATATTAAGTCATAAAGATGGATGAAGTCCTGATAGATGCTATGACATGGATAGCATTGTGAAACATTGTGCTGGATGAAATAAATCATACCTCAAAAGACAAATATTCCTTATATAAATACCTAGAATAGGCAAATGCATAGAGATAGTAAGTTTATTAGTGGTTACCAGGAGCTGGAGTTGGGGAATAGTTACTGTTTAAAGAGGTTCTGGTTTCTGTCTGGAATAATAAGAAACCTTTGGAAACAGATAGTGGTGATGGTTGCTCAACATGGTGAATATCATTAGTGCCACTTACAAGTGGTTAAAATGGCAAATAGTTTGTTACATGCATTTTACCCCAATGAAACAAAAAGCAAGTATATGCATATCATCTTCATACCTCTTCATGAAAATGCTAGCGTGCCAACAGCTTCATTGCCTACCTGTTAGAAGTTGGTCTTTTCACAGAGATGAGGAGAACAATGGTTAGCAGCTTTTAGTCCTGCTTGAGGGTGAAGTTCCAGCTGAAGTGTTGCCTAGGCTCCTGAAACCTAGTAGGCGTGGTCTCTCCTTTTGCACCTTAGAAGAAAGTCTTCTTCCATGAGATCCAAGAAGCCAAGAAACTAAGCTCTGTCTGTCACCCCGTCACTCCACTAAGCCAGCTTAAGTAACTGGTGTTCAGTTCTAGAACATTGCATCTAGAAAGCTCCCTGCTGTGAGCCAGGAGAAGATACTGGGCTTGGGATGAACAGACAGTGGGCACCCTTGAAAAGGATGGAATGAAAACCTAGAAGAGTGCTAAAAGTGAGGATCTCTTTCTTTTGAGGCATTCTTGGGTCATAGGAATGGATTGACTGGTGAATGGGAGGGGGTTGGACCTATGAAGATGGAGATTGACTCTGAATGAAACCCATATGCTAAGTTCCAGTTGCCTCCACACTCCCATGTGGGCCTCATCCAAATAGCATCCTATATTCCCACCTCCTACCCCTCCTCCATAGGAACACACTAAGTCCTTACCTCCAGTCTCTGGTACCTGAGTTCAAATTGCCTGTGAGAATAGTCTTTCAAGGTGGGAACCAAATTTCTAAGACCTCCAGCTGCTTCAAGAAACTTGAACCCTTCTGCCCAGCCCCCTGTCTGTCTGTCCGTCTATCCTTTCCTTCTCTGTCCCCACTTGCCAGAAGAACAATTTCCCATTGTCTCTGTCTTTTCTCCTATTGTTGAATAACAGGGGCCCTTTCATTATCCTCTGGGTAATGTCAACGAAATGTCAACAGCTGGGGATGTGGGATGCAGGACCGGCTGGCACACAGCACCGGAAAAAGGGTCTGGGTGGGTGCGGGCTCAGAACAAGATGTAAAATCCCCAAAGAGAAGAGAAGAGAAGGAGGTGAGAGAGAATGGATGTAAGAATGTTAGAATGGGGTCCCCAGTACTCACAAGTTACAGTATTCTGATTTTTTTTCTGAGGCCAGAGGACTGGCTGGGCTTTGTGGAGGGCAGAAAGAGCAGCTGTAGTAGAAAACATGGAAATTATATAGCAAGGAAGATTTTTCTGTCTCTGGGAACATACACACACTCATTGTCATGGGGATGAAATCAACTCATCAATGGTCCTTCAGCTGGTTTCCTGAAGCCGTAAGTCACGTGGGAGGAGATTGTTTCTCTTTCTGCTGCAGAGCAGCTGGGGATTCAAACCACGTGCCACACAACTCCCTACCCAGTAGGCCACCAGAGCAAACCTGGAAACATCTGAAGAGGAGAGGGTGTTAGAAAGTTCTCTTCAACCCAGAGAGATAATCATCCTTAGTTTAAAGATTCTAAAGAAAAAGGAGCTTCTTAACTTCTTGTGGGTTGAAATTCACTCTTTATGGAGTCTTTCTTTTTAGGAACTTCTTTCTTTCTTTTTTTTAATTATTATTATTTTTTTATGTGTGTACCGTCAAATCAGATCTGATAGGTACAGGAGGCAATTGTTCCTCTTTCTTCAGCAGAGCATCTGGTGGATTTGAACTGCGCACCTCTGTGATTGCAGTGCAGCTTCTTGCCACTAGGCCACCAGAGCTCTCCAGGAACTTCTTAAGTCCGAAATGCCACTGGAGTCAAAATTTTAAAAACCATTTTGTTGAGGTATAACTTCCACCCAGTGAAGTGCACAGATATTAAGTGTACAGCTTGGTGAGATTTTACCCCTGGAAACATCACATAATTACTCTCCAGATAAAGATACAGAACATTTCCAACAACCTGAAATAAGCCTATATCTTTTTGTTTACTATCAATGGAAAGTGGGGATTTTCCTACAAATAGTCATTTAGAAACTTCTAGAGCTTCAAATTGTCCCTTAGCCTCCATTCACCTCTACAGAACAGCCCCATGTGCAGTAACTTTGTTGGATTAGAATCATACGCTGGAACTGGAGGGGACCTTGGACACTTTGATTCCTCATGTACCAAAAGAGGAGCAAAGAAGGTGGAAGGTGAGTTGCCCGAGATTTCACAGGAAACAGTCATTGAGTCAAGTCTAGAACTTTCTGCTTTCTACACTAATTCCTCTTTTGCTCCTCTCCATCCTTTTCTAAGTCAGAGAAGCCCAGAGTCTTCACTTTGTCTCTGCCTGATAACACGGAGTCCATTGCAACACCTCTCTTCAGAGATCCAATTCACTTTCTTTCCCCTCTTTACTCCATCCCTGTTTCTAGGCCCTTTCTACTGCCTCTAAGACTGTCTTTCTCCTGAGAGAAGACAAATAGGACCCTGTCTTCCCAGACAGGACGCCCTGATCCAGTGCATCTCATTGGCCTCTGCCCAACCAAAACAAACAGCCTCCCGACAGAGCAAGGGGCGGAGTATAAATGCCTCCAAATCCCTGGTCGCTGCCATCAGGCCCACTTGATACTGCTCAGTTCTCCCTAAATCACTTCTGAACTGTGCTTTAGAATTTTCTGATACGTAAATCCCAGAGAGACTAGACCAGTCACAGAGGAATACCTAGCACTATGTGATAAATGCAAAAAAGAAATCTTGAAAGACATATTGAGAAAGGATCAGACAGTATAAACAAAGTAAAAAGAGCCTAAATCGGGAGCCCTGGTAGTCTAGTGCTAAAGAGCTGTGCTGCCAACCCAAAGGCCTGCAGTTCAAATCCCTCTGTAACTGTGTTGTAATTAGAATTATACACTGTCAGAACCAGAGCAAACCTCAGATGCTCAGAGTCATCATGAATTGGAATCAACAGCAGTAACATGGAGAATGGAAGGATGCCCCCGCTATCGCCCATGTGCCACTTGGAGTGCTGACTGTGCTTCATCTTGGGTTGCCCTGTCCAGGCAAGAAGTTCTATGTAGAACCTAGGTCCCTGTTCTTCACTCCGACAGGTCTCAATGCCTCTTCTCCAAGCCCTACTTGCTTCTATTCTCATGGCTTGGGTCTGATTTTAGTTTGCACAGACATTCCCAGGTTTGCACTAGTCAAACTCATCCCATACGTAAGAAGATTTTCAAATATTACTCAACTATACTCAAATCAGATTTTGAATAAAAATCAAGCCTTATTCTTTCACTTAGGAGAAAGAAATATCACAACATCATTATACCTGTTTTATGTATAAGGAAACTGATGTCCAGGGGTCATAGTAACTAGTCCAAGGTCATACAGTTATTTAGCAATCCAGATATTATCTCTAAACTTGGAAAAAGTTGAAACAAAGATTGCTGAATTATATTTCTGGATGGTGAAGAGATTGAGATTGTTAACAACTTTAGTTTGCTTGGCTCCACACTCAAAACTCTTGGCACCAGCAGCCAGGAAATTAAAAGACATACTGAGATGAGAAAGTCTGTTTTTAGGGACCTCTCCAAAGTACTGAAGAGTAATGGTGTCACTCTGGAGATTAAGGTACATCCGATACAGGCCATGGTCTTTGCAACCACTTGCTATGCATCAGAGAGCTGGACAATGACTAGGGAGGATAGAAGGAGAATTGATGCTTTTGAGCTGTGGTGCTGGAGAAGAGTATTGAATATACCATGGACTGCTAAGAAAAAGAACAAGTTCAACCTAGAGAAGGCTAAACCAGGCTGCTCCTTGGAGGCAAGGATTCTGACACTTCATCTAACATACTTTGGATATGTTAGAAGGAGGGACTCAGTCCTTGGAGAAGGACGTCAAGCTTGGGAGGGTGGAGGGACAGTGCAGGAGAGGAAGACCCTCTATGAGATAGATAGATTGATTCAGTGCCTGGGGTAAAATGGGGGTAGGTGTGTTGGAGACAGTGAGGTTGGCACAGGATAGAGCAGGGTTTAGGGCTCTTGTACATAGGGTCGCTATGAGTCGCAAGCTGCCATCACTCAACAGCACATAACAACAATAACAACATCATGCTACAGCATTTTCTAATAAGACTCCCTGAGCATCGTTCAACTCAACTGAGGAATGTAACTTGGTCACGACAGTGTATTTGATGAATAGTCTACAGCGGACAAAAGTGCAGAGATTTATAGTCTTTCTTGACTTTCTCAAGACTGAATTTTTGTTCCGCTTTGAATTTTTTGTTGAAACAATGTGTTTTCAGTAATGGAAGGCGTTCTTTTAAAGAAAACACAAACTCTTTTGAGGAAATGTGGATTTTGATACTAATTTGTGGAACAGGTGGTGCTGGGTTGGTGGCATGCAGCGTGCTTCCTCGGATTTAGACAGTTAAGCAGCCCCCGCCAGATGGCGACACACGCTAAAAGGAGGAGGTTACTTTCCATCTTCTTTTCAGCTGGAAGGGTTTTCAACGCCTGAGCTTTCAGAAGCAGACCACTAGATTTTCCTTTTCAGGTGCCTTTGAGTAGATTCAAACTTCAAGTTTTTGGTTAGCAATTGAGCATGTTAACTCTTCGGGCCACCTAGTTTTTGTTGCTAGATACCTTCGAGTTGACTACGACGCATAGAGGTCCTATGAACGATGTATCTGAACCCTGCCCGATCCTGTGCCAAGCTCATCTCTAATGTACTTGAGCCCATCATTACAATCACTGCCAAAATCCGTCTCATTGAGGGTTTTCCCTTCCTTCGTTGACCCTCCACTTTTCTGAGCATTATGTCCTTTTCCAAGGACCAGCCCCAGCTAACAACATGACCAAAGTATATGAGACAAAGTTTCACTACCTTTCATTATAAGGAGCATCCTGGATACACTCTCTCCAAGGTATATATATTTATTCACTCTCTTGGCAGTCCATAGGATATTTAGTATCCCGCTTTAGCACTACAACTCAAAAGTATATATTCTTCTGTTGTCCTTATTTACTTTCCAACATTCATAGCAAGTAATTGAAAAGGCCACCTTAGTCTTCAAACTGGTATCTTTGTTCTTCAACACCTTGGAGAGGGCCCTGAATGTAGACTTTCCCCAGTACAACACATCTTTTGATTTCCTCACTGCTGGTACCAAGGATGTTGATTGTGGATCCAAGTAATGTGATTTCTAGCTTTTCTCTGTCTGTCATGATGTTGCCTATTGGCCCCATGGTGAAAATATTGTTTTCTTCCTCTACTCCCTTTTTTTTTCTTGTTGTGTACTGTTGAATCAGATCTGACTGGCACAGAGGGAGATTGCCTCTCCTCCTTCAGCAGAGCATCTGGTAGATTCAAACCACGTGCCTTTGGGATTGCAGTGCAGCTTCTTACCAGTAGACTACCAGAGCTCCTGGGTTGTTTTTTTTCGCTTTTGTTTTTGCTTTTGTGGGTCTTTTTTTTGGGGGGGGGTGTTTGTGTTTGGATTTGTTTGCTTTTAAATTTTGTTTTCTTGATGTTGAGATATAAACCATATCAAAGACTGTATGCCCTGATTTTTGCAGCAAGTGATCCAAGTTCTTTTTGCTTTCCACAAGGAAAGTGGTGTCATCTACATAATGCAGGCTGTGATGAGTCTTTTTCCAATCCTGAGGCCACATTATTCTTCATCCAGTACAGCTTCTCAAATTCATTTTTTGGCATAGAGATTAAACAGATATGGAGAAATGATACAAGCTTTTAAACAGGTATGGAGAAATGATGCAGACCTTTCTTAATTTAAATTATGCTGTATTCCCTTACTCTGTCTGGATAACATTTTTCCAATCTAGATCTAAATATCTATTGAGCAAAGTTAAGTGTTCCACAATTTTTTATAATCCATATAGTCAAATGTCGGTAAGAAGCTCCAGTTTAGATATAAAACTGGTTAACATTCTCAGACAATAAACTCTAACCATCCTGTGGTTAACTTCTCTAGTGGACAATAAAACTATATTTTTATCTAGGGTGAAAAATACAGCTGGACTCTCTATGTGTTGCAAGTCACAGAGGGTTAGTAAAAGACAAAGGGATTGAACAGCTTTCTTACCTGGTATATACAACCACTTACTGGTTGTCCTCAGTTTTGACTCATGGTAACCCCATGTGCATTAGAATACAACTGTGGGCTATTGTTTGAATGGCTGATATTTTGGAAGTAGATCACCAGGCCTTTGCTACAAAGCATCTCTCAATGGACTTGAATCACCAGCCTTTCAGTTGCAGGTGAATAGTTTAACCATTCTCATCACCCAGGGTTTCCTAGCACTAACTCCTCACTAAAAAATGTCTACTGATTGAATAAATAAAACGGACACTTTACTCCACGTTTTGCAACCTTAAAAAAAGAGGCACAAAGATACAAGGTTCGAATCCACCAGATGCTCTGCCGGAGGAGGGACAGTTTCCTCCTGTACCAGTCAGATCTGATTTGATGGGACGTGCACCAAAAACAATTAAAAAAACAACAACAACCAGGCAATATTTCTTAGTAGTTAAGTTTATACGCTCTGGAATTTTAGTATCTTGTGATAAAACTCAGTATTGTGACTCAAAGATTGACTTTGGTTTTCTGTCCTTTCAGTTTAGGGGATGTGCACAAAGTAAAATCTTGTTAAGGATTATTAAAAATGGCTAGAAGAGTACATCAACAGAGAACTGACAGAAATTTAGGCTGAATTTAGAAGAAGCAATTGTACCAAGTATATCATTGCTGATGTCAGATGGATCTTGGCTGACAGCAGAATACTTTGCTTGAGGTTTTTTTTGGGGGGGGTTAATTATTTTTATATTTTTATTATTTGTGTGTGTGTGTGTGTACCGTCAAATCAGATTTGACTGGTACAGGAGGAGATGGTTCCTTCTTCTCCAAGGAATAGTCTCTCCTAACAACATGTCCAAAGTATGTGAAGCGAAGCCTCATTTCTTTTGCCCCAGAGAACATTCTGGCTGCACCCTCTTCAACATACATTTGTTTGTTCTTTTGGCCATCCATGGGATGGTCAGTGCTCTTCTATTCTCCAATGCCACACTCAAAAGCATATCTTTTTCTTCTGACATTCACTGTTCAGCTCTCAGATGCATAGCAATCGGTGGGGGAAATTATGGCCTAAATTAGACACAGCTTAGTCCTCAAATTGACATCATTGTTGTTGTTATTGTTGTTGTTCAGTGCTATTGAGTAGAGTATGACTCATAGCGACCCTATGAACAAAAGATCTGAACCCTGTTCTATCCTGTGCCATCCTCACACTTCCTGACACACAAGAGTCCATTGCAGCAGTCACCATGTCAATCCACCTGGTTGAGGGTCATCCTCTCCCTCTCTGACCCTCCACCCTTCCCAGAATCATGTCACTCTCCAGGGAATAGTCTCTCCTAGCAATATGCCCATAGTATGTGAGGCAAAGCCTCAACATTCTTGCCTTCAAAGAGCACTCTGGCTGCACCCTCTCCAAGACACATCTGTTTGTTCTCTTGGTCATCTATGGCATGTTTAGTGCTCTTCTCCAAAACCACAGCTCAAAGGTGTCAGTTCTTTTTCCATCATCTTTATTAATTGTCCAGCTCTCAGATGTATAGGAAGTAATCAGAAAGACCATAGCCCAAATCAGACAAACCATAGTCCTCAAAGTGAAATCACTACTCCTCAATAATTTGGAGAGGTCCTTAACTGCTGACTGCTAGTACTAAGGGTGTAAATTGTGGATCCAAACAAGCGGAAATTGTTGACAGTTTCAATCTCTTTTCCTCCATTATATTGTTGTCTTTCGGTTCAGTGGTAAGAATCTTTGTTTTCTTGATATTGAGATGCAATCCATACCAAAGGCTGCATTCCTTGATCTTCTCAACATGTCCTCCTAACTTTCAGCAAGCAAGGTTGTGTCACCTGTATAACGTAGATTATTGATGCGTCTCGCTCCACTCCTGATGCCACATTTTTCTTCATAGAGTCCAGCTTCTCGAATAATTTGCTCAGCATACAGATTAAATAGGTGTGGAGAGAGAATACAACTCTGATGTACCCCCTTCTTAAATTTTACACCGTAATATATGTGGCTGCTGGAGAGCCAGTAGCCGGGATGATGGTGCTCACCAGTTTGTCGAGGTCTCTGGTCGCAATCCAAGCCACGTCAGGTGAAAAATTTCCGCAGAAGAATTCTGCTAGTGGGAATAAAAAGCATTCAAAAGATGTAAAGGAGTTGGATGACCAAAGTACTGTTGAATCACATAGTACTCGGGAGCACAGTGTAGTCCTGAGAACCCCTAAAACCAGAAAAAAACAAAAGCAGAACTGAGGGCTTATTGTCAGAGAAGATCAAACCACCTGCTGGTGGAGAAACTTCTGAGGCCAAATCAAACTCTTCTTCCATGTCTGAGTTCCAGGATCGCATTGGAAGAGTAACAAGGCAAAGGCAGATTTTCGTTCCATGCACCCCAGTGTTCAAGAAAAAGCCAAAACCAGCTTCAGTAAGTGAGTCTTGTACTGACCAAGTCATCTATGAAGCAGAATATCATGCTTCAGCTTTTCTCCCTTTGTGCCTTCCACTGTTAACAGCAACAAGAACCAGAAGAAGGGAGGCTAAATTCTTCACACATCCAAGCCAAGGATCACATGCAGAAGAAACTTCTGATGCTGAGTCATCATACTCAGACACTTCTACACTTTCAGGAATTGCATTTGGGAGAAAAACCAGGAGTATGTACAGGAAATTACAGGCACAAATGGAGGAGAACGATTTTAAGAGTATACCGAGAAATAAAAAGAGTTATAAAGAAGCAAAGGGAGGAATAAGTAAAGGAAAAGGAATTAATTATAGAAGTCCTCCACTGGAAAGTCTCTCTGAGTTTCAGGACTCTAGGCCACAGCAGTTAGTTTCTCAAAAGCATTCAACCCCAGAAGATAATAAAACCACATGAGAATACTCAAATCCCAGCTATGAAAATGTATTGAAAGCATTAGCTCAAACATTTTCAGTTGTGGAATTGGACAGATAGAATGAAGAGCAAGAGAGCAACATAAAAACAAGTGACTTGACAGAGTCTGATGAAGACACAGTTCTATGTGTCAATGAAGAAATTGACAGTAACAAAAATGTAAGTTTTGAATGTGATACCAAAGTATGGCAATCTGAACACATCTCTCAGGTTAAAAGTGATTCTGTCTTACTGGCTCTCAGCAGTCATGAAAGCCAGCAGTCTGAAAACAGTGAGAATGAAGAAGACTCAATACGTTTTGTTGGAAACAGCGAACAAAAAGAACCACTAAATGGAGACTTAAGAAGTAAGTCCCCTAACACTGCATTGTTTGTAATTGACACAACTCCTGGACTGACCGCTGATAAAAATTTTTACTTGGAAGAGGAAGACAAAAGTTAGTGAGGCTGTTGCTGAGGAAGAAAGAGAAGAGGAATGAAAAAAGTGAACTCTCAGACCATGACAGAGAAGCAGACAGTGAGATTAGTGATGAAGATGACTTAACCAAATAACACAAAGTCTAAATTTCTGAAGTTGACAAACAGCAGCATTGACCCTGGTCTGAGTGTTAAGGAGCTGAGAGGTTTATATATTCATTTCAAAGGAGAAAACAAAAAACGTGCTTCTGAAGAAAACTGTCACTACACCTGATTTTGGGAAAAAACTACAGCATCCCACCATATAGAGAATCAAAGTTTCTGCTTCAGTAAAATGAAGAGTAAAAAGACAGAAAACAGCAGGCAATGGCTGATTTGGTATGAAAGTGCCAGAACTGATTGATGAACTGAAAAATTATCTGAAAGCACTGAAGATGAGAGCTAGCGTGGACCTCAAACGGTTTTGTAAGAAAAATTATAGAGATGGTTTCCCCAGGTACTTCCAGATTGGAACCATTGTTGACAATCCAACTGGCTTTTACCATTCAAGAATTTTGGTTATTAAAGAAAATTGAGTTAAGAGATTAAAAAAAATTAAACCATGCAGTGTTTCCCAGCTCTATTCACACAACAGCCTCCTGGTCCAGGTATGTTTCACATGAATACAATCAAGTTCTATGGAGTTCCCATTCCTCTTAATGTGAGCCACAACTTGTTATGATTCACACAATCAAATGTCTTTGCAGCATCAATAAAGCAAAAATAGACATTTATTTGGTATTCTTTATTTTCAGCCAGGATCCATCTGACTTTAGCAATGATATTCCCTGGTGCCATGGCTTCTTCTAAATCCTGCTTGAACTTCTGTCAGTTTTTTATTATTTTGTGTGTGTGTGTATCATCGAATCAGATCTGACTGGTACAAGCAATTGCCCCTCCTTCTCCAGCAGAGCATCTGGTGGATTTGAACTGCATCCAGCCATTTTTTAATGATCTTCAGCAGCAGTATCTTTCTCGTATGAAGCCATGTTCTTTTCAATTACGTGTTATGCATGTAAGAGTCAGACAGTGAATAATGATGATAGAAGAACTGATGTCTGAGTTGTGGTGTTGGAGAGGAGTACAAAATATTCCACACACTCCAGGAAAACAAACAAATATGTCTTGGAGAAAGTGTAGCCCGGATGTTCCTTAGAAGGAAGGAAGGTGAAACTTCATGTCACATACTCTGGGCATGTTGTTAGATGGGGCTGGTCCTTGGAAAAGGATATAATGCTCAGGAAAGTGGAGAGTCAGCAAAGGAGGGGAAGCTCCTCAATGAGAGGGATTGACACAGTGACTGTAAAAATAAGTTATACTATGGAAGAGATAATGTGGATAGTACAAGATAGGGCAGGGTTTAGACACCATTCATAGAGTCAACCTAAAGGCATCTAACAACAATAATAGCAAGAGGTTACACTACATTTTAGCCACTGAGTGCTTTTTATGAGCTAGGCAAGATGGATTCTGATTGCTTTCATTATTATTGTAGCTATCATGGTGTTGGTTGTTATCCTCATTGTCAGATGATGACACTGAAGCAAAAGTTGCCTTTTGTTACTTGGCTAGTATGTAAAAGCAAGACGTGCACAAGAGAATAGAACCAATCAAAACAGAGGTACTGATGGATTTGAAGGGGTCATATGAAAAAACACAAAAGTAAAATAATGACCCACCTACTGATTTTTATTTCTTTAAAACAAAGTAAGGCATGCACAAAGAAGGGACGGAGGAAAATTCTGTTACGATGGAAAAAGGTAATTGTTGTTGCTGTGTAACCAATAAATTTTTCCTTCCTTCCATCTTCTGTCTTATCTCTCCATGGACCAATTAAACCATTGTTAAAGTCCTTTTATTGTCTTCAGCAAGGTTTTTAAGAATTTTTTAACCCATTTTTTAAATTAATTTTAATGAAAGTTTACAGAGACTTTGGATTTCCATTCATTCATTGTTACACTTTTCTCCCTGCCCAACCTTCCCGCCCTAGTTCTCTTGTCTCTTTGAAAAGTAAAAGAAAAATTCTTTCATTGTTATACAATTCCTGCCCCCCACCCAAGTCCACTCCACTATGCAGCCTTCTTCCTGGACTCCTTTCATGACAATAATATCTAATTATATATTCCTTTTAAACAGTTGTCTCCCTCATCTGTTTCAATGCAGTATACTTAATTTATCCAATCTTTCTCAGTCTCCCCCCAACCCCGATATCATTCTTATTTTACAACAGTAGCATTATGCAGTATTTGTCCTTTTGTGACTGAGATACTTCACTCAGCAAAATGTCCTACAGGGCCACCCATTTTGAATAATATTTCATGAGTTCTTTGGTTTTCAATGAAATGTAGTATTACATTGTGTGAATATACCACAGCTTCTCTATTCATTCATTTGTTGATGAGCACTTAGGTTGTTTTCAATTCTTTGCTATTGTGAACAAAGCCATGATAAACATGACTGTGCACATATCTGCTTGAGTGGTGGTTATAGTTTCTTTGGGGTATATTCCCAGTAGTGAAATTGCTGGGTCAAATGGTATTTTTACTTGCAACTTTTTGAGAAAGCCTTCTATAGTGGTTGCACCATTTTACACTTCTACCAACAGTGAATAAGGGTTCCAGTTTCTCCACAACCTCACCAGCCTTTGTTGTTTGCTGTTCTGTTAAATTTTGCTAATCTTACTGTGGTGAGATGAGATTTCATAGTTGTTTTGATTTGCATATCTCTTAGAGCTAGGGATTTTGAACATTTCTTCATGTCTATTTGCCATCTGAATGTCTTTGATGGAATGTCTGTTCATATCCTGTGCCCATTTTTCAATTGGTTTGTTTATCTTGTGGTGCTCGAGTATTTTATAAATTCTAGACATAAGTCCCTTTTCTGACATGGCATTACTAAATACTTTTCCCCAGTCTGTGGCTTCCCTTTTTATCCTGTTGGAGAAGTTTTTGGATGTGCCTAGGGATTTGATTCTTAGAAGGTCCCATTCATCTATTTAATCCTTTCCTGGTTGTAGATTTTTCAGGATGCTTGGAAGATTGTTTGTTGTGGATTAGGACTTCTAGAGTTCTCCCAAGCTTTTCTTTAATGAAGTTTATAGTCCTTGGTTTTAGTTCTAGGTCCATGATCCACCTTGAGTTGGTTTTTGTGTGTGGAGTGAGGTGTGGATCTTGCTTGAGTTTTCCAATTTTGCCAACACCATTTGTTTAAAAGGCTGTCATTCCCCACTTAACTGATTTCATCTCTTTGTCAAAAATCAATTGACCATAGGTAGATGGGCTGATTTCTGGATTCTCAATTCTATTGCATTGATCTATGTGTTTGTTATTGTACCAGTACCATGCTGTCTTGACCACCACGGCAGTGTAGTAGGATTTGAAATCAGGGAGTGAGATGCCTCCTACCTTGTTTCTCTTTTTAAGGAGTGCTTTGCTTTTTTGAGGCTTATTTCCATTCCAAATGAAACTGGAGATTGCCTTTTCCATCTTGTTGAAGAATGGGATTGGTATTTGTATTGGGATTGCATTGAATGTGTAAATTGCCTTTGGTAGTATTACCATTTTCACAATGTAATTCATCACATTAACAAAGCAAAGAACAAGAACCACATGATCCTATCAATTGATGCAGAAAAGGCCTTTGACAAAATCCAATGCCCTTTCCTTATTAAAATGCTCAATAAAATAGGATTAGAGAGGAATTTTCAACATAGTAAAAAGTATATATGCAAACACGAGAGCCAACATTGTTCTCAATGGAGAGTGACTAATGGCATTCCCTTTAAGAACAGAAACTAGGCAAGGATGGCCACTTTCACCTCTCTTATTCAATATTGTATTGGAAGTCTTAGTGATAGCAATCAGACAAGAGAAGGAAATAAGAGGTATCCAAATTGGCAAAGAGGAGGTAAAATGATATCTCTATGCAGATGATATGATAATATACTTAGAAAACCCTGAAGACTCAGCAAGAAAACTACTGGACATAGTTGACAAATTTAGCAAAGTGGCAGGATACAAGAGCAACATACAAAAATCAGCTGGATTTCTCTACAGTGACAAAGAAGAATACAGAGCTGGAGCTAAGAAAAACAATACCCTTCACAATAGCTAATCACAATATGAAATACTTGGGAGTAACTCTAACTAGAAACACAAAGGATCTAGTCAAAGAAAATTACAAAACATTACTATAAGAAACAAAAAGAGACCTTGAGAAGTGGAAGAATAGTCCTTGCTCATGGATAGGAAGACTCAATATTGTGAAAATGGTTTTTAAGAATCTTAAAGAATGTGAATAAACAGAAACACACACCATACATATTCTACTTAATTGATATTGTGTTATACACACTGGTCTCTCTCTTGCTTTTGTTTTCAACATCCAGAAAACAAAAATTCTCACCCCTGGGTCAATAAGCAACATCATGACAAATGGCGAAAAGTTTGAAATTGCTAACTATTCAACTTTACTTCAATAACCTTGGTACCAGCAGTCAGAAAAATGTGTTGTCTTGGGAAAGTGTGTAGGCAGGAACCCCTTCAAAGTTCTAAAGATCAATGATGTCACTTTAAAGACTACGGTGTGTATGATTCAAGTCATGGGCTTTCCAATCACCAGTTATTCGTGTGAAATCTGGACAATGAATAAGGATAACAGAAGAAGAATTGATGCCTTTGAGTTGTGGTGTTAGAGAAAAGTATTAAATATCCCATGGACTGCCAAAAGAACAAACAGATATCTTGAGAAAGTGCAACCAGAGTGCTCCTTAGGGGCAGAGATGGTGAGGCTTCATTTTACATACTTTGGGCATATTGTTAGCAGGAGCTATTCCTTGGAAAGGGACATCAGACTTGGAAAGGCAGAGGACCAGTGAGTTAGGGCACCTAACAACAGTATCTTGTGAGTACCTGCCCTATCAGTCATAATAAAAATGCTCCTTCTATTCCTATGTCTACATGTTATTTAATTTCTATAATGAGGTATCTTCCAGTGGACATCTAAGTTGCTAGAGGTTAAGACTACTAGTTAGCTCTAGGGGATTAAAAAAAATTCGAAAAGTTGAAAAGCTTAAATGCCAAAATGAAATGATCAAAGTACTAGAATAAATACTAAGACAATTTGTTTTTAGTATTTGAGGTCTTGTTACTTGGAACCTTCTACAAGAAAACAGATCTTTAAACAATGTAACATAGCAGTGGCCAGTGTCCTCAAGGAGTAAGTGGGCTTTATAAAGTGGCATGGCCTCTGGAGAAAGGACTACCTTGGAAAAAATATTGCTCCAAACAGATTTTCTTACATTTTGGAAAATGATTTTGTATTGCCCTTTGAATCGAACCACATGATTCTTGTTTTACTTGGGGAAGGAATAGGATGCTGTTGTCATTGTTGTTGTTACTGATGCTGCTGTAGCTGTTGAAATTCCTTTTCTTTTTGCTGGACTGTGTGGGCAAGGGGTGGGGTGGGGAAGGAGTGGAAACACTCTTACCTTTGTATGGGACTCAGTGTTGTGAGCTGGGCTGAAAGCTACTTTTGCATTCAGTGTGAGGTGGTGTTTACAGATAACTTCGACAACAGTGGAAGTATACTCCGTGGTGTCTGGTCTATTTAAATCTTCGTTATGTTTCTGAAATGTTTATTTAATGTTGATAAATATTAATTATTCTTCAGTCTTGAGCCACGGTAGTCTTTTTTTTCTATTTCTTTTTTTATTAAATTTTATTAGTTTTAATGAACATTTACAGAGATTTTGGGTTTTCATTCATTCATTGTTGCACTGTTTTCTCCACCCTCATCCCCAGTTCGTTCTTCTTTCCCCCCCCATGTCTGTTTTAATTGTCCAATTGCCACAGTGCTTGTCAAAGCCAGTTCTGATTAATCTCCTTTGTCAGTGTGTCCCTTGCCATTGCCTATCACTCCTCCTTGAGAGAGACTTCACCCTGATTCATAAGGAAAAGGGGATGGTGTATTCTCTTAGCTACTTCCTGCTGAAAAGGGACGCTGTGGGTTTCAGGGTGAAGGTCTTCTCTCACTACTCTAAAGGGCCTCTTTGGCAGTAGGAAACACATAGACTATTATGGAGATTGATTTTGGAATTTAGATGCACTGTTATCTATTGTGCTTAGCCGTACATGTTCATATCCTTGAAGATGTATCATGGAAGTGTTGCAGCCTAGAAGATACAAATTTAACTAACAAGCTAAAAGTGTATGAGTCAAAAATTGAAAAGCAATAATATTCTGAGTAGAGGTTCTAATAGTGGCACAAATCAAGTTACAGAGGTAAGGTGGTTCCATTGCCATCCTTACTCTAACTTAATTCTTTTTTTTAAATTTAAATTTGTTATTAATTTCAGTGAAAATTTACAGAGGCTTTGGATTTCCATTCATTCATTGTTGTAGATTTGTCCCCTCCCAAGGCTCCCCCCACCACCAGACATTACCCTCTTGGAAAGGAAAAAGAAAAGATTCTTTCATTATTTTACAAACCCTCCCCCAGGTCCACTCCACCATGTAGCCATTGCTCTAGACTCCTGTCATGACTGAAATACCTAATCACATATCTCTTTTAAACAGTTTTCTCCCTTCTCTGTTTCAGAGCAGCATACATTATTGAACCCATCTTACTCAGTATCTCCCCAACCCCAAGGACAGTCCCATTCTACAACAGTGGCACCATGCAATATTTGTCCCTTTGTGACTGGGACATTTCATTCAGCATAATGTTCTCCACAGTCAACCATTTTGAGTAATATTGCATGATTCTTTAAAAACAACCCTGAGATATCATCTCACCCCAGCCAGAATAGCAAAATTTAATAGAACAACAAGCAACAAATGCTGGCGAAGTTGTGGATAAACTGGAATCCTTATTCACTGTTGGTGGGAGTGTAAAATGGTGCAACCACTATGGAAGATGGTGTGGCACTTTCTCAAAAAGTTGCAAATAGAGATACCATTTGTCCCAGCAATTCCACTACTGGGAATACATCCCAAAGAGACCATAACTGACATCCAAGCAGATATATGCACACCTATGTTTATCGTGGCTTTGCTCACAATAGCAAGGAGTTGGAAACAACCTAAGTGCCCATCAACAAATGAATGGATAGAGAAGCTGTGGTATAGTCACACAATGGAATACTATGCTGCATTGAAAAACGAGGAACTCATGCAATATTATTCAAAGTGGGTGACCCTGGAGGACATTATGCTGAGTGAAGTATCTCAGTCACAAAAGGAAAAATACTGCATGGTGCCACTATTGTAAAACAGGACTGACATTGGGGTTGGGGGGGAGACTGAAAAAGATGGGTTCAATAACGTATACTGCATTGAAACAGATGAGGGAGAAAACTGTTTAAAAGGAATATGTGATTAGGTATTTTTGTCATGACTGGAGTCCAGAACAAAGGCTGCATAGTGGAGTGGACCTGGGGAAGGGTTTGTAAAACAATGAAAGAATTTTTCTTTTACTTTTCCAAGAGGGTAGTGTACTAAGGGGGAGGGTTGGGAGGGGAGAAAAGGGCAACAATGAATGAATGGGGGGGGTAATTGGACAATGAATAAAGAATGTCAATTAACAAAAAGAAATTGATTCTTTAAGGTCTACTTGAGCAATGGATAGAGTATATTGAGCTTTCATGTCGCTCAGATGAAAACTGTCATCCTATTGGCATAAGCAAGTGTTCTAGCTATTTCTAGGTAATAAAAAGTCAGCTGTAATATCAACATACGTTTAAAAATCACTCTTTAGTTTTTGAGACCTGACCAAAAGAACTCCCCACTGTGTCTTTTAAATTATTTACAAGGGAAAATAAGAAAATCTACATAATGGAAAGAGTTAAGGGTTTCTCCCCCCACATTCAAGTAAAGAACAATAAAGAACAGAGACTCTTTTCTAAAATGTTTAACTGCAGAATATTGTGTTAACCACCTGTGAAATGTCTATTAAGCAATTGCTTCTATATTTTAATACTCAAGTTAGTCTGGCACTAATGAAAACCCGAATGCATGAAAAAATTGTTTTTACAATTGGAAGACGGTTTTTATTGCTATTTTTCCTGATCACCCAATGATTGTCTACATTGTAAAGTTTAGACAATTTAATAATCATAAAATCATTAAAAATTTTAATCCCATTTAATTGCACCACATAGAGAAAAGAACTTTTAACTTTTTTGTTGTCTGTATCCTTCCAAACTTTCAAGACCTTTATATACATATTACGTGGGTCTTTTTAAAGTATCATTTAAATGGTAACAGGCAACAAAGCAGTGCTAGCAGATGGGGCCAGAAGGTGGCTTTAGCCGCACTGATCACTGCTGTGGAATTCCGTGCGCGGCCCCCAACCGGTGCGCTGTTGCGAGGATCACCAGGAGTCTGAGGCTGAGGATCCTTAGCGATCCAGTCGCTGAGCGGAGTCCTCACACTTCGAGGGAGGAGATTCTTCAGTCTCTGAGAACCCTTCAGATTCTAGTCTCTTCTGTTCTGTTCTATTTCAGAGGGAAGGAGTCCCAGTTTCTCTGCTCTCCTTGCTGAGTCAGAACTGACTCAGAGCTGACCTTCCAGAGGGTTTTCAGAGGACGTTGTTTGCAGGGGAGGAGACTGCTCATCTTTCTCCCGCAGAGCCACTGGTAGATCAGAACCCCAGAGAGACGCTCCCTTTGGATCGGTAACGCAACTCCTACGACTAGGGCACCAGCTTCCTGTTTTCTCAAAGTATTTCTCTTTCTCAAAGCCAAGGAGAAGAACGAGGCTGATGTATCTTGCTGGTTTTCTTTCCAGCTGGGTCCTCTCACCCACCTCTACACCTGCTGGTCTATTTCAGAAAATTCCCCACAGCCTTTTTATGGAATTTTAGGAAAATATTTCATTTTAAAATTAGCTGAAAAGGAAACCCACATTGGTGTGTGCTCCCTTCAGACCAATATTCCTCTATAACAACACTACACTTGATGTTAGCCAAAAGGCCAAGAAGCAATCCTTTATAATCACAATTCAGGAAATGACAGCAAGAACTTCAAAGGAAAGTACTGTTGCTGTTATGGTCCCCTGTTTCTCTGCCACCCATCCACCCACATCACAAACAGCACTTAAACACCCTAAGGCTTGCTTGTAAGTCCTTCTAAAGAGTGGATGCTGAGGGCAAAGAAAGGCAAAAATAAGAACTAGAGCAACAGGGATGGCTCAGTGACCAGTCTTGCCCAGATTGGAGAGAATGATGGCACGAATGGGTGGTGTCAAAGAGAAAAGAAATATCTGTTAGATTGCATCAGAGGCAAATAGCCATAATGCTGAGATCAGAGGCGTCTCATCCACTCCCTTTTTCCTGGCTCTGTCTGACTCTAAGTTTCCTTAGCTGTAAATAACCAGTTGCCAAGAAGTTAGCTCTGACTCATGACCACCCCATGTGGATCAGAGTAGATTTGTGTTCCAGAGGATTCCCGATGGCTGATGCTTCAGAAGTAGATCACCAGGCCTTTCTATCAAAGCTTCTCTTATATTGTTAGGTGCCTTCGAGTTGCCTCTGACATAGTGATCCAGTCTGCAATAGATCAGACCCTCCTTGATCCTGTACCATCCCCACAATCTCTGCTGTGGTCAAGCCCATTGTTGCAGCCACTCTTTTTGGAGGGGTTTCCTCTTTTTCACAGACGCTCTGCTTTTTTGAGCATGATATCCTTCAGGGATGGCCCAGATAACATAGTCAAAATATGTGAGATTAAGTCCACCATCCTTACTTCTAAGGAGTGTTCTGACATTGTTTCTCCTAAGACAGATTTAAATGCTCTTTCTGCAGTCCATGGTATGTTTAATATTCTTCATTAACACAACAATTCAAAAGCATGCATATGAACCAACTGAAAAATACTGACGTGGGTCAGGAACACCTTAATCATTAGAGTGATATCCTTGCTCCCTAGCACTTTAAAAAGGTCTTGGCAGCAGATTTGTCCAGTGCAATACATAAGTTGACTTCTTGACTGGTGCATCCTGTAGTAAGCTGGCTTCTCTAGAGATGTAAAACCAATGATGTTGGGGGAGGATATATTTATTTCAAGTTAATAGCTCACATGTTTGTAGATGCTAGTTCCAGGTATGCAAATCAGACCTCAAGAAGGAGGCATCTAGGGAACTAGAGTCTAGGTTGTCAACAAAGAGGCAAGTTCTCAGGCTGTTGTCTTTGGAGGATACCAGCTCCAGAAGCTGACATGTTCAAAGGCTGTTCTTGGGAAACAGATCACAGATGACTGACTTTGGAGACTTCTGGCTGCTGGCTTCAGAGGCTGACATATCCAAAGCTTGAAGTCATCAAGTACAGCATGCCACTGGTTTAAGTCCATAGTCAGATAGTCAGAGGCAGTTTTCACAAAAAGCTCTCTAGCCTTTTGCCAGAGTCCAAACAAATACTAGGCAGGGCACAGCCCTGAGGAGACATAGCTGTAATCAGATAACGTTAATCATATCTTTAGAGACTAACTTTTAATTCTACCTTATTAACATCATGGAAGCTAACATTTGAACAGGTAGAAATGTTTATACTCATAAAGTTAAGGAAAGATTTGCCCACAGAATCAATCTCAGAGGATTAACAACAATGGAAAGGGAGAAAGGAGTAATAAAAAAATTATTAAAATCAAACAAAAAAAAGGTCTATACTGAGAAACTGTTGTACTAAGGATTTTGATCACACCAATATATAATATTAACCATAATAGATATTGACTGTGGATTCAAGTAAAATGAAATAATTTATCATTTCCATCTTTTCTGTATTTGTGAGGATTTTTGTTTTATGTTGAGGTGGCATCCATCCTGAAGACTAGTCTTTGATCTTCATCAGTACATGCCTGAAGCCGTCTTCACTGTCAGTAAGCAATGTTGTGACATCTGCATATTATAGATGGTTATTGATGGTTCCTTCAATCCTGATGCTACATTCTTTATCTGATCCATCTCTTTGTTGTTATTGTTTTTAGGTGCTGTCAAGTTGAGTACAACTCAGGAATCTTATGAACCAAAGATCTTAACCCAGTCCTGACCTGTGGATCCTCACACTTCCTGACACACAAGATCCCACTTCAGCAATCGCTGTGTAAATTCACCTAGTTGAGGGTCTCATTCTCCTTCCTCAACCCTCCAAACTTCCCAACATCATGTCCCTCTCCAAGGAATACCACCTCCTAGCAACATGCCAAAAGTATGTGAGGCAAAGCCTCATCATTCTTGCCTCCAAAGAGCAAGCACTCTGGCTGCACCAACTCCAAGACATACCTGTTTGTTCTCTTAGCCGTCCATGGGATGTTCAGTGCTCTTGTCCAACATCACAGCTCAAAGGCGTCAATTCTTTTTCTGTCATCCTTATTCATTGTCCAGGTCTCAGATGCATAGCTAGCAATTGAAAAGACTATAGCCTGAATCAGACACACCTTAGTCCTCAAACTGACATCACTACTCCTCAAAAATTTTAATAGATTGATCAAGCAGTGCAGAGAGCTCATAGCCTTAGACCAGACTTAAAAGATTTAGAGTCACACAGTTTCAGGGTGGTCTGCAGAAGTACCACATAGGAATTCAGAGCTAGAAATGGCCTTTGTGATTATCCCACACAGGAGTTTCCAAATATTTTTTATTATCACATTTTAATATATACAAATGTTATAAATGATATGTTGTTGTTATGTGCCATTGAGTTGCCTGTGACTCATAGCGACCCTATGTACAACAGCCTTAAATCCTGCTCTATCCTGTGCCAATCTTATTGTCTCTGACACACCTACCCCCAATATGCACTCACTAAACCAATCCATCTCATTGAGGGTCTTCCTCTTCTACATGGTTTTCATCCACCCTCCAAAGCATGATGTCCCTCTCCAAGAACTGATTCCTCCTTGCAACATGTTTAAAGTAGGTCAGATGGAGTTTCAGAATCCTTGCCACCAAGGAGCAAACTGGTTTCACCCTCTCTAAGATGTACCTCTTTGCTCTTTTAACAGTCCATGGTATATTCAATACTCATCTCCAACACCACATCTCAAAGACATCAATTCTATCATCCCTAGTCAATGTCCTCATGAATAGCAAGTAATGGCAAAGCTATGGCCTGGATGAGGTGCACCATAGTCTCCATACTGACACCATTGTTCTTCAGTACTTTAGAGAGGTCTCTGACAGCAGACTTCCTCAGTGCAACTCATATTTTAATTTCCTGGCTTCTGGTACCAAGAGTGTCAAGCTGTTAACAGTCAATCTCTTCACCATCGTCATGATGCTGCCATTGGTCCAGTGGTGAGAATCTTTGTTTTCTTGATGTTGAACTTCAATCCATATTGGAGGCTACAGCACTTGACCTTTTGAAGCAAGTGCTTCAGGTCCTCCTCAGTTTCAACAAACAAGGTTGTATCATTTGCGTAACACAGATTGTTGATGAGTCTTCCTCCAATCCTGATGCCACATTTATCCTCAATCTTGATGCCACATTTATCCTCATAGAGCCCAGCCTCCCAGATAATCTGTTCTGCATATAAATTGAAAAGGCATGGAGTTAGGACACGTCCCTGGTATACACTCTTCCCAATTTTGATTCATGCAGTGTTCATCCCTGCTCTGTTCTAATAATGACTGCTTCCTGGTCCAAGTATAGGTTTCGCATAAGCATGATCAAGGATTTTTCCTCAGAATCGTCTGAGATAAGAAGCCTTCCCTAACACTAGTACCTGGTATTTGGACTTCTTGTTATGTGCCGTTGAGTCGCTTGCGATTCATAGCGACCCTATGTACAACAGCCCTAAACTTCGCTCTGTCCTGTGCCAATCATACTGTCTCCGACACGCCCATCCCGATTACCCCAGTCACTGACTCAACCTCATAGAGGGCAAACTCCTAAACTCGAGAGATACTGGCTGCGGCATAAGAAACTGGCAGCAGCTTGAGGTTTTTGGAATCACAGAAGTCCAGAAGTTTGAGTTAGAACCTATCATATCAAGGGCTGGATAGCTGGAGATAAGTGTTGAATGGAGTAGGTGGGAATAGAAGGAAATGCTGGTGGAGCAGGGAAATGGGTGGGTCAAGTCACACATGTCAAGGGTGGCCACAACACTGAATCTATGGGTTATTTCTACAGTTGGGGAAGTATCTTTCATCTGCTCTTTTCCATAAAATGCTTGTCTGTCAGATACTGTTCTAAATCAGAGCATTCAAATTAAGACTGATTGGGAGGAAGGATTGGCCATCCACTTCCAAAATAGTAGGCCCTTAAAAACCCTATGTACAATAAAGCACACTTAGGCTAGCAGACATGGTAACTGAGGTGGAACCCTCAAGTATGGAAACACAAAGGAGGAGAAACAGTTTTAAGCAGACACTAGTGATTGGAACATGGAATGTGAGAACCATGAATGTAGGAAAATTAGATATTGTTAAGAAAGAAATGGAACACAAATGTTAACATACTACTTATTAGCAAAATGAGATGGACTGGCATTGGGCATTTTGAGTCAGATGATAATATGATCTACTATGTTGGAGATGAAAAGGTGAGGAAAAATGGGTTGCATTCATAGTTAAAAAAGTCATTTCTATATATGTCTTGAAATACAATATTGTGGCTGAGTGACAGAATAATATCCATACGCATACAAGGAAGTCCAATGAATACCACTATGATTCAAACATATGCACCAACAACCAGAGCCAAAGAAGAGGAAATAGAAGATTTCTACCAATCTTTGCAGTTAGAGATTGATCAAACATGCAATCAAGATGAATTGATAATAATGGGTGACTGGAATGCAAAAGATGGGAACAGAGAAGAAAGATCACTTGTTGGAAAACATGAACTTGGTGACAGAAATGAAGCTGGAGGTAGAATGGTAGAATCTTGCACAATCAATGATTTATTTATTGCAAATTAAATGTATTCAACTAAAAAGAAAACAGAAGTGGCAGAGGATGTCGGGCTAGAAGAGACTGGAGGATGGTGAGAATTTAAATGCTACATACTATTTTCAGCACAATAAAACCAACTTTGCAAAATGAACTAGCCCAATACTCTAATTTTACAAATTAGCAAGAAGAAACTCTTGGGCATGAAGTGACTTGTTCAAGGTCATGCAATTAATGGCAGAGTAGGACAAGGAATCTGTTCACAGAATGTTCCTCTATTGAATTCAGCCTGAAGAGTACCTTGAAAAATCTTACACTTTTAATGAAAACGTCTAAAACTCAGTATCCAAAACTGTTATTTATTGTCCAAAGTAGCCTACTTTAATAGTAAAATTAATTTTATTGGAAAAGTTTTATGGGGATATGACACAGTGAGCCATCATATATTATTAACCCTGTAAAATGGAGATTTTTTTTTCTTGGTGCAAAACAGGAATAACCTCGATGAGATGGATTGATTCAGTGACTGGGGAAATGGGGGTAGATCTATCAGAGACAATAAGATTGGCACAGACAGAGCAGGGTTTAGGGCTGTTATCCATCAAGTCACTGTGAGTCGCAGGCAACTCGATGGTACATAACAACAGTGACAAAAAAGCTGTGCTGCTCCTCGGGAGAAGGATGGACAACTCCCATATGAAACTGTCTCTGAAAACCCACCAGAGGGTCAGCTATGGGTTGGTTTTGACTCCACGGTACACCACAATAAGGGAGCACTAAGTGAATGAGATTACTGATTTGGGGAGAGAAGAGAAAGTATGTTCGTATGTGTGGGTGTATATATTTATAGAGAAAGAGAGAAAAGGGAGGGACAGCAGGCTCTGGTATAGCCTGCAGAGAGTTGAGAAGTAATTAGAAAATCTACAACATTCTGGTGGTTTGAATCTACTCTGTAGGATAAAAATGGGCAATCTTCTGTAACAGCCTCAGAAATCCAATGGAGGGACGGCTATGAATCGGTTCCAATTCAACAGCATTGATAAGTTAATCTACCTATCTATATATTCTGCAAAGTGTGACATGCAGGAATGCTTTGACTTGAGGACAATCATCTATCTATGTAGTCTGTAAAGCTAACATATAGGAAGTCGATGCTGTAAAGGACTTTATGGTTAGCTTATACAATTTTTTTTTATTTTCATGGTTATAACGTATACAAAATACGTGTGTGTATATGTTTGTATTTTCCCCCCCTTGAGCACAGTTTGGGAAGAGTGCCTTAATGAAACCAAGGGATAGCTTGTGAGGTGGGCATAGATGTACCTCCTCTTCCTAGATTCTTGTTCAATAGATCTTGTTCAATAGATCTTGTTCAATAGATCTTCATACCTACAAGGTGAAGTCCACAACAGCTCAGCCTGCCTTCGTGCACCGCCTCTCATGTCCCAAACTACACCCATCTCCTCTATTTTCATTCAAGGTTCCATCCAACTTCTCTGGCTAGACTTAGAATTGTGCTCTCAGAATTCAGAGTTCCTGTCTTATTCATCTTTTTATCACCAGTACCTTTTATCACAAAGTCCCGACACATCGTGGTTACCTCAAAAGTGTTTGATGAGTCTATTAAAATAAGAAACTTTTCTTGCAGGCTGAGATTAATCTCAAAATCAGTGCAGAAATGCTACCACCTTCTTTGAATCCATGAAATCTCTCAGACCATTCTCAAGGTTTACTCTTTCCTTACATTTGTGCCTAGGACTTGCTCTGGGTAGGACCCAAAAATGATCTCCGGGCCGCCGAAAATCTGGAAAGACTGAACTCTCTCGGTTGCGAACAACTTGCAGAACGGAGCAAACAGAACGCAACCCAAAGCTCTGGAAAAGGGTCTAGACCCTGGTTTCTATGGCAACTAAAACGCGCGTCCCCAGCGACGACCGGCTCATTGATTGGCTCAGACGTCTCTATGGTTTCGGCAGCCTAGACGGGCCAAAGCCGCACTTCCGGAAAAATGGCGGCACACAGGCTCGATCAGGCACATGGTTCCACCGAGGGCACCGCGCAGTGACGGTAAGGGGCACCAGAGCCTTGGTATGCTAATGATATTAGCTCCGGCTCAGAAGGGAATGGGAGGTGGGGAGTGCAGTCTTACTCAAGCGAGACTGCACCAGAGGGCTGGAATTTAGATCTCAGGAGGAATCGGGCCTTGAAAAAGAGCAACGTACTAGGTCACCCTTCCAGAAAACGCAGCTTGATTGGAGAGGAAGCGGTGATTCTAAGTGTGCTTGTTGCCTTTTAAAATACTGTGGCTTCCAGTCGCCTGAGACCTTGTCTCATCTGCCCAGTTATTCCGTTATAGCGGTTCCTACCTATGTATAAAACTCAGCAAATGTGACTAAACACATTATCGCTTTCTGGCGCTGTACAACCTCAAACCTCACTGCCAAGAGTCGATTACGTCTTACAGCTACCCTCAGTCTATTTCCGAGACTGTATATCTTTACCAGAGGAGACTGGCCATCTGCTCTCTGGAGCCCCTGGTGAATTCGGAGGGCTACTTTCAGTGCGCTAGGATTGGAGAATAAGATCCTCTGGCAGATGAAATCGACTGGACAGCAATGAGGTTGAAGAGTGTTTTGAGATGGCTTCTGGGGGGGTATAGTTTTACTGCGATGTGGGGTAGGTGTAATACATTTTATGGCATCAAGCTTAAAAAGCTTGAAGAGATTAAAAATGTAATGATAAGAACAATTCTGACGTGTCTGAGTTTCTGGCCCTGTTTGCTAGCTCCAGTGAAACCTGCCAAAGCTGGAACTCAGTTTTCTCAGATCTCAGCAAGTTAGCTGCCAGTGAAAACATACACTTAGTGGGAAATATTTGAGGTTGGTTGTGGTGTTTTTTTCTTTCCCAGGTTTCACTGTATTTTATGTGCTCAAGTAAATAAATATGTCAGTATCTTGTCTTCATATATAATTAATTTATGGCTAGTTACATCTAATAGAGTTGCTTGGAGGGTTAAATGAATTAATCCACATGAAGCGATTAATAACAGGTCAGCTGTCATTGAGGGTGAATGGGCAATAAGTGTTAGAGGTGATTATCTTATCATTATTGAAATTCAGTAGAACCATTCCAATCTAGTTCAAATCCAGCAGACGCTCCTCAAGAAAAAGATGGGCAGTCTCCTCCCATAACGATTTACAGCCTTGGAAACCCATTGGAGGTCCCTATGAAAAATCTGCCTGGTACAATTCATGGGGACCTCACGGGTGCCAAAGTAGAATGGTACCCCACTGGTTTTCAATGGCTTATCTTGTAGGTCACCAGACCTTTCTTCTGAAGTGACTGTGTACACCCAGACCACCAACTTTTCAGTTGAAAGTCTGATATTTCACTATTTGTGCATCCCAGAGACTTCATTATGTATTTGGTTCTCAAAAGTTATTTTCCTAAGCTGGACAGTTCCAAAAGAAGAGCTCTAAAAGACAGAGTTAGAGTAGGAGTAGATGTACAGCAAGTCCTATTATAACTTAAATTAAGCACCTCAACACTTTTGTTTGGGTAGTAATATATTTTGGGAAATGTTACTGTGTTGTGGTAAAGAGGGCAGACTGCAAATAGATTGCCTGTGTTGAATTCTGTACACATTAGCTGGTTATTAGCAAAACACCTATATTGTCTTTGGTGTTGTGTGCCGCTGAGTCCGTGTTGGAACTGACTCATAGCTGACCCTCCAGTGGGTTTCCAGAGGCCGTAAATAACACAGAAGATTGCCCATCCTTCTGTGGAGCAGCCGGTGGTTTCATACTGCATGATTTTGGGATTGCAGGGCTGCTTCTTACCACTAGGCCAGCAGAGCTCTTTTTAAGTCTTTGTTTTATCCTTTATGCAGTAGGACTACTAGTAGCTGGGAAGATTAAGCATGTGGTATTTATCTATTTAGGCATTATGAGATATTACATCTATTTAGGTACTGTTATTCTTATCATCAGTCCTATTTGACTTCTTGATTTACTGATACTGGCATCACTGTGGTCAGACAAGGAATTTTCTGAAGACCAGGCCACCTCCTGTTGCTCTCCCCATGGCTCAGGAAAGAATTCTTATAAAAGCAATCAGAGTGGAGGTGATCGGATGATTTGGATACTTTCTTTTTTCTCATAACAGTGAATTCTCCAGTGAAGGCCTAAGGACAGTGCCTTTTCCTCACCATGAGTGCTTCCCCAGAGCTCAAGGGTCGTGGGATGAAGTTTGCTGAGGAACAGCTGCTAAAGCATGGATGGACTCAAGGTGATCCCCACTGGGCCTGTCCACATCCCCCTAAACCTCAGCCCAGGGGAGAGGACAACCTCAAGCATCTTGGGATTGTTCTCATATAGACCATTCAGTTAAAAAGAAGAAAAATTAGTTTAAAATAAAGTTTGCAGAAAACCTATCTTAACTTTTCCAGAAAAGGAAGAATGGAAAAAATTTGACAGTGGGTAGTGAGAAGGAAGAGCTTGAGAGGACTGAGGGAGCTGATGCCAATTGAATCTCAGTCTGTTTTAACCTAAGCGAGCATTCTAAATAAAGCATATTTGCTGTAAAAAAATAGACTGAAGGAGGGAGGGAGGAGGACACATGACTTGTGATCTGAAAGGGTTATTTCAGGGTTAGACAAAGGTAGAGGGACTGCATGGATGGTGCTAAAAGGAATAGAACTGGTTTCTGGGAGAAATGGAGTATGGAGTCTGGCCCAGTGCTGTGTATATAGGATGGCAGGTGTTAAGGGTCCCTTGAGAGGGCTTGTAGCAGGCAGTAGGATGAGCCAAGGCATTCATTATCATCACTGTCTGCAGGCAAAGGCTTGGGCCGGAAGGAGAATGGTATCACCCAGGCCATCAGGGTGACAATGAAGCAGGATACTCACGGGGTAAGGCCGGGCCACCACCAGAGGGAGGTCAGCATGGAAGGAGAGGACGTCCCTGAGGGCAGGCGATCAGAGCTCACTGTTCTTCCTCTCACAGGTAGGACATGACCCAGCCAAGGAGTTCACAAACCACTGGTGGAATGAGCTCTTCAACAAAACTGCAGCCAGTCTGGTAGTGGAAACTGGGCAGGTATGAGCTCTGATAAATAGGCCCAGGAAACATGAGGACCTGGGACACATGGGGGTAAGGAAGACATGGTATGTCACCCACTCACTGATACTTTCCTACAGGATGGAGTACAGATAAGGCACGTCACTAAGGAGACTACACGTCGTGATCGTCTCAAGCCCAATTTGTTGTATCAGAAGTTTGTGAAGGTATTAGAGGCTAGGGGTGAGAGGGCTGTCCTTTTCCCTTTTCTTGGTTTCCCTTGGAGCCTAAACAATTGCATTGTAAGCCCTTCCTATTCTCAGAACTTCCCTGAGATAGTGGGATCTGTGACTACCTTATTCCTCACTTAGACTTCTGCAGCTCTCAGCAAGAATTGGAATCTTCAGGATCCACAGATTTCTAACATTTGCTGAAGGAGTAGCAAGCCGTAGGGAGTGGGAACTGGGGCATAATCCCTCTAGCAAGGAACTGCCAGAGCTGGGTTGGGAGTCTTTAATTCAGTGGATTTAGATGCCAGAGGAAACCTGAGTGATATTTGCTGAGGCCAGAAGGGGAAAAATGACTTGCAGAAAAAGCTGGTTAGTAATGGCAGATAGGACTAGAGCCTAGGTCTTCAGACTCCCTTTCAAGAAAGAATTCTTTAATGATTATGTGTTACATGCCAAGGGCTTTAAATTTTACCTGTAAAAGTCTTCCTCATTTCTTGACATCTACTACCTTAGTTCCTGCCATCATCTCCACTTGGCCTAATTTAACAGCCTCCTAACCAAATTGTTCACCTCTGGCCTCCCTCCTCAAACCAAACAGTTCCTTGTCCTCAAAGTAGCCCAACTATTCTACACAAACTTACTGTCACTGGCTCCCCTTTGACTTAGGGTGCCGAGTCCTGACTCATCCGTATGGCTTATCTTGCCTTTCACACCTCTTCCCTGCCTTCTGACCAACCTCGTCTCTTAATACATTTCGATGCGAGACATCTGGCCACATCTCTCCACGACCTCTACATTGAAGCCAGATAGAATCCATTTCTTTCACCTTCGTGCTTTCCACATGCTATTCTGTGACATTCTTCTCTCCCTTAGCCTATTAACTTTTTCTTGTCTCTAGAGCTCTGCTACACATAATTCCAGGACCCTTTACCTGAACCTGAAATTTGAGTTCAGTGCCCCTATTGCAGCACCATAGGCTCTTCCACCATAATTGCCTTTGTGCTGCCACATTCTTCTCCCTGACCACAGATGTTTTATTTGGGTTGGACCCATCTCATTCTAATTTGTATCCATAACCTGTTGGCCCATAGTGAGTTCTTAGAAAGTACTCATAAAATGAAGGCTTACGTGTTCATAGGTACTGGAGTTGTGAAAGTGCACTCTATCAGTTACTACCATCATGAGATGATTAGTTGGGGATACTTAATTCTACTGGGAAACCTTAATTACCCAACACCCCTCCCTTGAGGGTAAGAGGCCACTATCGCCTTCCAGAACTGTACCCTCTTCCAGCAACTTGCTTTCTGCCCAAGTAGGAGTGTCCAGTAAGGGATTCTCCTGTATGGGTCAGCAGACTTGGGGGCTAGCAGATTTGTACCTGACTGAATTCTTGGTGGGAGGCTTCTGTGAGGGAACAGGATAGTAGGGGTATTAAGTGGACCTTGTCCTCTCCTGTGTTCCCTTCTAGACTGCCACACTGACTTCTGGTGGGGAGAAACCAGACAAGGACTTGGAGAATTGCAGTGATGACAACA
The DNA here is from genome assembly GCF_000299155.1 of Elephantulus edwardii. Classification (NCBI taxonomy): domain Eukaryota; kingdom Metazoa; phylum Chordata; class Mammalia; order Macroscelidea; family Macroscelididae; genus Elephantulus; species Elephantulus edwardii. Next base: position 1,110,489 of record NW_006399926.1, read on the forward strand.
CTCCGGGGCCCAAGTCCCCAAAGATGTAAGACTTCCATTTTAGCACTGGGAGCTTGTGGGAGGAGACACCCTCAGACCTCAAGAGAAAGGACCATGTCTATAGCTTGACATGGGTGTTGGGGGAAGGAGGAACTCTCTTGTATTAATCTTTTTATTCCTAGCACTTGGGAACGTGCCAAGTACTAAGCAACACTGTGCTGAAGCAATGTTTTAGAAAAGTTAAGCCTTTTCTCCAGATCTGTTACTCTTGCTCTGTCTTCACAGTCTGACTGATGAGATGTTGCTCCAAGCCTGCGAGGGACGAACAGCACACAAGTAAGTGATTGTCACCTTGTCTGAGTCCCATCTCATTTATCTGCCCAAGCTCACCTTGAAAGGTGGTCTACCACCATATCTCCTTGGTTGTTTTCACTCCAGAGAAATCCTTCCTGTCTACCAACCTCTTGCCTGACTGAAGATGAAGCATGACCCACCTATCTCAACTTTCCTGCATTTCCAAGAACTAAGGCCATTTCCTCTGATATCCTTGTTCTGAATTGGGCCTTGTTTTTCAGGGCTGCTCGTCATGGGATCACAATGAAGGCCAAGCTTGCTCGTCTGGAGGCCCAGGAACAGGCTTTCCTGGCTCAGCTCAAAGGCCAGGACCCTGCGACTCCTCAACCAGAGCCTGACACCAAGCCTCCAAAAAAAATGAAAAAGAAAGAGGAGGAAGATGCTCTAGCAGCAGAAAGGAATGGAGAAGAACACTCAGAACAGACTGACCAGAGTCTTAGGAAAAGCAAGAAGAAGAAGAAAAAGAAGGAAGAACACCAAGAAGATAAGGTCTCATATGAGAGGGAGGAAACTGTAGAGAATGAGGAAGAGATTGCTGAGACCAGTGGGCTTGGAGAATTGAAGAGCAGAGAACAAACTAGTCAGCCCCTCAGGAAAAGAAAGAAGAAGAGGCAGCAGCTGACCTTGGATAAAGGAGAAGGATGTAAGGAGGCTGAAGAGGGTGTCAAGACCAAGGACGTGGAGAACAGAGAATACCTATGTAGTGGAGGCAAGAAGAGGCGGCAACGTGTGGAGGAGCAGCAGCATTTGAACACAGATGAAGAAGGTGAGGAGACTGCTGTAGCTAGTAGGACCAGGGAAGCAGCAAGCAGCAGAGCATGCAGTGATCCGGACAGCAGGAGAAATAAGAAAAGGCAGCGGTGTCAAGAGAAGCAGGTGGAGGTAAGGGATAAAGATGACAAGATTGCAGGAAGCAGGACTGGTGAAGTAGAGAGCAGAACACACACTGGTGCATGCAGCAGGGAGAAGAGGAAGCAGCGGCATTCAGAGGAGGAAGAAGCCAGCGTCAACACAGGTCAGAGAACCAAAAAGAAGAAACACGAGAGAGACTAAAGGCCAGGTCAAAGTGGGGTCCAGCTGATTCCTTTTTAGGAATTAGAGCCGTAGAAACATGAGTCAGTTCGGGTCTTCTGTATTACTTTCAGTGGATTACCTATCTGTTGAGATGAGTGCTAGAGCCATGCTTCGGTTGAGATAAAAGATGCTGGGCTCTTTGCATCTTCAAGATCATGAACTCCGGTAGGAGACAGGCAGCAAAAGACAAAACCAAAGTATTACAATGAAATGTGCAAAGGGCTGGGGTTAGAAAACCAGAAAGAAGGAATATACTTGGAATTTCTCAGGCTGAAAGAACTAAAGAACAAATTCAAGTTTTGAATTGCAATAGTGAAGGATTCTGTGGGCAAAGTCTTAAATGATGCAGGAAGCATCAAAAGAAGATGGAAGGAATACAGTCATTGGTCCAAAAGGACTACACTGAACCTTTTCAGGAAATATTATATAATCAAGAACCAATGGTAATGAAGGTGGATGTTCAAGTTGCACCAAAGGCACTGGCAAAAATTAAGGCCCCAGGAATAGATGAATACTAGTTGAGGTGTTTCAACAGATGGAGGAACTCCTAGAGAATTCCCTGTCAATCTATCTTTCCTATTATTTCTCTGAGAAATGTCACCATATCCTCAGTGTCCTCAGGCTCTCACCGCCCACTACCCCATTTCTAGAGAGGAGGAAAACAGACACCCTTTGAAGGGGTATCCCTGCCTCAGTTCTGGCTGAATGCCAACACAGAGGCTTTCTATTTTGTCTGATCCCTTTATTTTTAAAAAAGAGGCTATAAAATAGAAGACTAATTTAAATGTGTATTCTTTCAATAAAAACATACAGCTCAGTCCACAGAGCACCAGTTTATAACACTGTATACTAAATAACCGGATACAGGCATACCCCACTTTATTGTGTTCCACAGATAAGGCATTTTTACTTTACAAATTGAAGGTCTGTGGCAAATCTTCAACAGTACCATTTCTTTAACAGCATGTGTTTGCTTTGCATCTTGGTGTCACATTCTGTGAGTCTCACAATGCAATTTTCATGTTACTACATACTTAACAGACTAGACAGACATAGCTTCTGTATGAACTGGAAAAGAGAAAAAAAACTTGTATAGTCCATTTTATTGTGATGTTCACTTTATGCAGTGATCTGGAACCTAACCCACAATATCTCTGAGTTATGTCTGTAAATACCAGCTTGGGCTCTTAGCATGTATCAGACTATCTATCCTGACCTCCATTCCCAGCCGGAGTCTCCAGGGCAGGTCCTGAATACAATGGAATTTTCCTTGGAAGCCTTTGAAGAAAATCCTTCCAATTGTAGAAAATATCCTAATTGTAGAAAATCCTTCAGTGCTGTTAAGTGAAAAGAGAAAGCTTTGGATTGAATCTCATCCAATTCTGTCTGCATCCCAAATGTGTAAGAATCACTTATGTGTAAAGAGCACACCTCAATTGCAAGCCTATGTTAGCATCTAACTGCCTCCAAACGCCTGTTTTCTCTCAGATGTTACTGTATCTTTGGTTCCCGCCACTCATTAATCTTCATTGCAGGAAGTGTTCCCATGACACGACAGTTTTGGGAAAAGGAGGCACTAAGTCTGTTGGGAAGAATCCCCACACCCCTTCCCTCACTGCAGACGGTAGACACACTCAGTGTCAGGGTAAGGGGGTAGGTTCAGCTGATACTTCTTTTCCAGAGCAGGTGGTACAAAACGGCCCCCCAGGTAGTGGTAGCGACCAGTAAACTGTGTTGCAGACTTTTTGGGTGCTGTCAGAGAAATCAGCAAGTCTGGCTGGAGCCCTTCAGAGTTTCCCTTCTCCACATCCCATCCTGAAAAGAAAACGGTATTGAGGAAGGACACATATGACCATAGATTTCTAGTTAACCGTGTCATAAAAGTATTAAGCCCCTGGGTCTTTAAAGGAATTCTTGTCCCAGGAGCTCCAGTTCCTTCATGGGCCCACTGTATACAGGGAACTCCTGAATTCTGCTATCCAGCCTCAGTAAGGGATCCATAAAGCTATGCCCTGCCCCTCCACATTCAAACTACTTCAGACTTGGTCTTTCAGTAAATTTAGGATTCTTGGTTTTTGCCTGAAAACGGGCAGAACCTCTATATCCCCCGGCCAATCTCCTTGAGCCCAGTACCTGAGGGAATGTCAACACTTGCAATGGGTACAGTGACTCCTTTTAGAACTTTCAGGATACTCTGGAATGGCTCCCGAACATCACCCTTGAAGCTGAAGCCAAAGATGGCATCGACAACCAGCTCATACAGCTCATCAATCAGCATGGGCTGTTAGGAAACGGGAAAGCTGTCAGAGCCAGCAGCTGCACAAAGAGACCTGAACGGGAGAGGATTGTGTGCTACACTCGGAGTGTACATCATTCAGAGTATTCTGAGGCCTAATACAAGCACGTGGTGGTGGCTCACTGATGGGCCAAGCTGAGACCAGAGTATCTGTTCTGAGAACCAGCCTATGTACTGGGGAGGCTAGAGTAGGGGGCACCCCAAGACTGGGAGTTGCGAGAGCAGGATTCTGGTCTCCGCCATCTTATTCTGGGACTTCTTTTATCCATACTTTAGGATCTCTGTAAAATGTGTTTCTTTAAAAAAAGACCAGTTTTCAAGTTCCTCACCCCTAAGTCCACATGTCTGCAGAAATGGGTTAAGATAAAGCATTCCCTCTAGCTCCTGAGATGGGGTTAACTGTATCTATGAGAAAGGAACTGACTCCAGAGGTAAGAAGTGACCAGGGGAAAGAAAGCTTTCCAGAAGGTATTGGGGGAACTGGGGACATATAGAGGGAAGGGCCTTTATATATTTAAATAATTTCCTCAGACACTATCCCTGCCCTCTAAGAGGTATAGTCTAGAGGGGAAGATATATATAACCAGTCTGGGAGGAGGGAAGGGCAGTGGATACTCTGAAGGTGAGGTATTAAGCGTCCTACCTCTAAAGGCATTTCACTCAGGAAAGGAATGTCCATTTTCTGACACTGGGTCACCAGAGCAGTGAAGAGTGGCTTGTTAGGCCTTTTGGGGTAGTAGATGGTTGGCTGGTAGCCCTAGGAGGTAAGGAAAAGGAAGGATATTCAATCCCAGATCTTAGGATCCCCATGACCCATCCTACAGCCCTTCCCGGCATACTTACAAAGAGTTTGAGGTGTCGAGCACAAACCAGGCCATCTCCCCCATTATTCCCAGGACCACAGATGACCAGGACAGTTGGGGGGCTCCTGGACATGGACGTAGATGGGTATGCCTGAGGGCAAAATCAAAGAGGATTCAGAAAGGCTTCAACTCAACCCACTGCCATCAAGTCAGAACCAACACATCGCGGACCCTCCCGCGGGTTTTCGAGGCCGTAAATCACACGGGAGGAGGTAGTCCTCCCACGAAGTTGTCGGTGGATTCGAACCGCCAGATTCGTGGTCCCTGGGTTAGTGGGGTTAACTCCCGAAGGGGCGGCAAGTTACAGCCTAAGCTGGGCCCTGTTGTCCCTCCCCTCTGTGACTGTGTCCGAGGCTTTCCCTTGCTCTTCCACCGGGCGGGGGCGGCGCCACCAACCTTGGCAATGGCTGTGGCACAGCTCAGGCCAGCTAACTCCATGAGTTGGTCCACGCTGAACTGGTACTCGTTAAACAGCTCCTGGTCCACCGCCTGGGCCTCCTCCTGGCTGAGAGAAACCCGTCCCCGCCCCTCAGGTGCAGGTTCGCACAGCTGGAGCAGCCATGCCGCCCCCGACCCGAGAAGGACAGTCCACTAAGGTCCCGCGCGCCCGGCAGGAACCCCGCCTACCTCAGATACTTCACCGCTACGTGCGCCATTGTCCGAGGTTCACCGTGGCCCCCCGAGTGCGGCCGCTGCTGCCCCCACCAGGTGGGACCTAAGCGGCAGGTGCCCGCCCGGCCGATGACACGCGGCAGGCGCGAGCCAGCAACCAGCAGCCCGAGGCCCAGCAGCGCCCGCAGCCCGGACATGCAGCCGCACAGCCAGCCCGGCTGGCGCCCCACCGCACATGCGCGCGGCCTCGCCCCGCCCCGGGAAAGGCGCAGCCGGCGCGCGGCGTCCCCGGAAGCGAGGGCGCCTGTCACCGTGCTGGCTTCTCAGCGAAGTGTCTCCTGCCTTGTGTTGACAAATAAAGCATTCACCTACCAACTTACATTACCAAATTATTTCAGTACAACCTGGAATGTGAAATGTGAAAAATGAATATAAAACCATCTAAACAGGGCTTGGGACATCCCAAACCAAACCCATAGCAATGAGTTCTGATTCATAATAACCTTATAAGATAAAGGTACAACTGCCCCTTAAGGTTTCCAAGGCTGTAAATTTTTACGGGAACAGAGTGTCACATCTTTCTCCCACAGTGTTCGGTGGTTTGGAACCACCGGGTTTGAACTGTAGGCCTTTTGGTTGACAGCCATACACTTTCCCTGGCACATAAACCAAAACCAAATCCATTGCAGTAAAACTGATTCTGACTCATGATGATCCTCTGTCAGGTTTCTGTGGCTGCAAATCTTTCTCCCATGAAGAAGATGGTGGATTTGAACTTCCAACTTTCAGTTAATAGCCCAACATATAAGCCACTGAGCCAATGTTGATTTTGCTTATTGTCATCAGGATGGCGTTAAGTTGTAAATCATACGGACAGAGATTACCTATCTGGTCTCACACAGAGAAGCTGGTGGATTCATACCGTCCTGTGGGCTGGCAGCCAACTTCTTATAACCAAGCTGCCAGAGCTCCCTTCTGTGTCAATGTTGTTATATGCTGTTATATGAGTGAGCTAGAACTCATACATAGCTGACCCTCCAGTAGGTTTTCGGAGGCTATAAATCACATGGGAGGAGACTGCCCACTGTTCTCTTATGGAACAGGTGGTGGACTAAAAACGTGTGCCTCTGAGTTGGCAGCGGAACTCCTTACCACCAGGCCACCAATAGAGCTCAATAAATTACTCTATTGTGAAAATAAAAGATAAAAACAATGGAGAAAAAAAACTATAAATGAAATAAAAATTTCCTCTATTCCTATTTACACTAAGTATTTTGTGCAACTTAGAATTCCTCTTGAAATCAGTTCAATATCACTCTATAACTCCCTAATACCTTTCCACCTTCCTCTATTTACCAGGATAGCATGCTATACACCCAAATCATACTTAATACTTAATTACAAGAGACCCATGGGTGGTGCAAAAGGTTTAATCTCAGCTATTAACTGCAAGGTTGGTGGTTCAGCCTATCCAGTACACTATAGAAGAAATGTCTGTTGATCTATTTCTGCATTGAAAATCCTATGGAGTATATTATTCCGTCACACTTGAGGACTTATCAACTGAAATCTGCCAGACTTAAATAAATAGACTACTAAGATAACTAGGTAGATAGCTACTGTGGAGTTGCCTCCAACTCATGACAACTCTGTGTAAGCAGAACTAAGTATTGCCTGTTGTTGTTGTTACGTGCTGTAAAGTCGCTTGTGACTCATAGCGACCCTGTGTACAACAGCCCTAAATCCTGCTCTATCCTGTGCCAATCGCATTGCCTCTG
>NW_006399926.1:1117744-1124364 GCF_000299155.1 Elephantulus edwardii
AGACTATGGCCTGTATCAGAGGCACCTTAGTCTCCAGAGTGACACCATTGTTCTTCAGTACTTTGGAGAGGTCCCTAACAGCAGATTTTCCATCCATCCTGTTGAGTCTTTCTCTCCTACTCTGACTTTCCATCTTTTCTAGCATTATGTCCCTTCCCAAGGAATAGCCTCGCCTAGCTACGTGCCCAGAGTATGAAAGATGAAGCTTTATCATCCTTGTCTCCAAGGAGCACTCTGTGTACATTCTTTATAGGACATATATGTATGTTCTTTTGGCAATACATGGGATATTCAGTAACTCTTCTCCAGCACAACTCAAAGGCATCAATTTTTCTATGATCTTTATTCATTATCCAGCTCTCTGATACATAGCAGGTTATTGAGAAGATCATGGCCTGAATCAGATTCACCTGAGTCTTCAAATTTACATCATTGCTCTTCAGTATTTTGGAGAGGAGACTTGCTCAATGAAATAAATTTTCTGATTTCCTGATTGCTGGTACCAAAGGTATCTATTGTTTATGCAAGCAAGATAAAATAATTGACAGGTTCTACCTTTTTTCCATCTATCCTAACGTGGACTGTAGGGCCTGTGATAAGGATCTTTGTCTTCTTTATGTTGAAATGTGATCCATAACAAAGCTAATGAGCTCCATTTAGACAAGGAAGATTAACAGCTATGTTTCCAGCACCTAGTACTAAGCCTGTAACATAGTATGTCCTTGGCAAATATTTTCTTTTAAATATGGAACACTTTACAAGTTTACATATCACCTTGCCCAGGAATCATGCAAATATTTTCTGTATCACTCCAATTTTAGAGTATGTGCTGCCAAAGTAAGCACTTGACAAGTATTTTAATGAATCCTGAAGATCTCCTTGAAAAGTAGTTCACCATACAGTCCTTTTATCTGTCATGACAAGTAAGGAATTATTTTATTTCAACTGAAAATTTAAAAGCCAAACTCATTCTCGATCTGCCAAAGTGAGTTCAGGACATTTTCTTTGAGGATGGGACCACCGATGGAAGTTCCTCATTTTTTTTAATATATCACCTATAATTTCCAATCTGTTTCCTTAAAATGGAATGATTAATTACATATTAGCAGCAAGCTGAATAAAGAGTTCATCTAGCTATTTTTTTTTTTATTTTCCCCACTCTGTAATTATCTTTTTGCTCACATCTAATTCAATGGCAGGTTTTTTTAAGTGACTCACCTTAATCAAGTCCTAAAATTCAACTTAGTTTTCTTAGAAGCAGTGCAAGCAGTGCTTGTTTTCACACTCTTAGTTAGTCGGTTGTGGAATTTATCTTTCAATATGACTTTTCTAGACATTGTCTGACTTTGCCATGTAGATGGATGGGAATATGCGAATGGAGCATGTCAGCGTATCCACAACAGGATTGGCTATTTACCAAGCCACAAGGGTTTGCTCATAAAATTGAGCAATCCAGCAGGAGAATTAGACCTTCCCCACCCTGGTGAAAAAGAAGAAGCAAGAGAATGTAAGACCTCATTTGAGACCTGATACCTATTGCAGTGGTGGCAGCAGCAGCCATGGCCAAACTAGGGACTTGATGTGAGATGGGGCTTGGGATTGTTACACCGTTGGAACTGGAGCAAAGAGCCTTTGCCCAAGTTTGTTGGGCAACTGAGGGTGGGGAGCCATAATTTACAGGAGTATTTTGTTGTTGTTGTTGTTGTTGCATACCATCGAGTAGGAACTGACACATAGCTGACCCTCCAGAGGGTTTTCAGAGGCAGTTAATTGCATAGGCGGGCAACACTGGCTAAAACTGAGGAGGTGAAGCCAATATTGGCATGACTTTGTAATATTAGTCTAAAGCCATGAGGCTCAAAGTTGAGGTGCCTGCATGCAGCAGTTGTCCTGACTGTATTCTGCTACTAATCTGGATTATAACCTTTTAGGAGCTATCATACCAAATTTGGACTCAGCAAAGCAGTAAGACTGGTGCTGAGATGAGATAGAAAGAGGTATGGGAGCATTGGGGGGAAGAATTTCTGACCTCATCGGAATTGGTTTTGTGTTATTAATGCTGTTGACAGGAACAATTCCCCTTTGTGAAGTCAGTACAGATTAGAGATGGCCATCCCCAAGTGGTCCTTGCTCTTTTATATCAGTTAATATATAATTTAGTTACAATATATTGTAACACTGAAGTGGCATTTGGTATCAGACACAACTGACTCTTGATAAGCAATAGTTTAACAGGAGATTGGAACTGAGCAGCATTCTAGAAGACACTCATCTGTGCTCGTCTATACTAGTGCCTGCCTACAGGATGCCTAGGTCTGAATCTTAGCCTTTTCACTTACTGGTTGTGTGAACTGGAGGACAAACCACTTAACCTCTGTGACTTCTTCATCTGTAAAGGAAGTTAACAAGAATACCTACCTCATAGTGTAGAGGGTCAATGCCAGAAAGGAAGACCCTGGATGAGATGGACAGACACAGTGACAACTGTGGCAAAGGAGTCAAGTGTGTCAGAGACGGTGAGATTGGCTCAGGATCAGACAAGGTTCAGAGCTATTATCCATAGGGTTGCTGTGAGTCATAGTCGACTTGATGGCACATAACAAGAAGAAACTCATAGTGAAGTTGTAGAGCTTAAAGGAGAAAATATCTGCAAACACTTAAAAAAGGGTGTGGCATGTGGTAACAGAAACCCACTATCATCAAATCAGTCCCAGCTTGGAGCAGAACTAGCCAACAGAGATTCCAAAGAAGATTTTACAGAATAACACTACTTCCTCTTTCTCCCACAAAACAGCTATTAGATTCAAATCATTGACCTCCTGGTTAGCAGCCCAACACTTACTCCACTGGGACACCAGGGCTGTAGTGCTCAATAAATGTTTTATAATCCCATGCTTGCTGATTCTGGCAGCAGTTGTTCTACAGGCTACAGTCCTGGCACCACCAGTATCCCTTATGTTTCATGAAGGAAGTGGACTGTGAAAGTTAGTTAAGCTCCATCTCCTACGGTATTATTATACTATTTCATGCATGAGAAAACAGGTCTACAAAGTCAATGATTCCAAAGCTACTTGACCAAAAAGCCATACTTTTTCACATCTGACAAGGACTTAGCAATTGTAAGGGTTGGATTCAGAATGAAAGGGTGAATTCAGCATCCAATTTTATTTTTCCTAATGAGCCCAAAATTCTATGAGGAGCAAACAGGACCTGTCAGTGCTGAGATTGCAAAGCCATTTCCAGCCTGCTCAGGAATTCACTCACTGCTTTGCCCCTTGAAGTGTGTGTGTGTTGGGGATTGTTGCAGAGGCCAGAGCTGTGGCAAATGAAGTCACATGATGGTACAGAAGCCAGACTCAGTGGGTTTCCTCTGGGAATTCCTGCTGGGAACTTCCCTGGACCATGTGGATGACCTGCAGGAGACAGCCAGTAGGGGTGGATGAGACAGACTTCTCAGCTCCTGCTTGCTGGTACAGACCCTTACCTCTGCTGAGGAGCTCCAGGGCAAGAGGGCCTAGACTGATGCTTCACATCCTCCCAGGCTACAGGGCCTTCCCTTTCTTTGACACCCACAGTCAGGCCATGGAGGAGGCAGGGGAGATCCTGGGCCTCCAAAGTTTGATGAAGGTTGTTCATATTGCTAAAAAAACACACCCCAAGACCAAACCCAAAAAACAGACAAACATGCTCAGAGTCCTGCATATCCCCAAGCATTAGATCACATCTTTCCCTAATCTTGGTGATGTTACATCAAAACCGTCTAAGCCACATCCTTTTCTACTTCCTTCATCCATTTTTCAGGTCTCCTCTTTCCACTCACCTATTGGCTTGAGGGCCATTGGATACTGGGATGTCAAGACACTCCGTTCTGGGGCGGCCTGAGGCTCCAAGTAAGAGATGCGTCCTAGGTCCTGGAGCTGCAGAGGGATAGAGATATTGATAGATGCATTTAGCACAGGCCTCTCCACATCAAGAATCTTCATGGTGGAGGGGACAGGAGGTGGTGTGATCACTGCACAGGAGGTTATGCCAAAGATTACGTCCTGCAGATGGTAGGTGCTCTGAAAACCAGCTGACTAGAGGTGGATGGTGGGAATGATTCACTGAAGAAATAGAGTTCAAGTCAGTTTCATAAATAGCAAGAAAGTTAATTCCTGGAGTTTGAAGCCTTACAGAGAAACACTAATACAGCTGGCTGTTGCTATATACCATTGAATTGGAATCAACCCATAGCTGAGCCTCAGCGGGTTTTCAGAGGCAATTAATCACTTGGGATTCTCCAGAGGGTTTTCAGAGGCAATTAATTGCATGGGATGAGACTGCCTATCCTTCTCCTTCGGAGCAGCTGGTGTATTCCAGCAGCTGGTGTATTTGGACTGTGGGGCTTCGAGATTGCAGCGCAACTTCCTGCTACTTGGCCATCAGAGAGCCCTAATAAATAGTAAGTTGTTGTTGTTATTGTTGCTGTTATGTGCCATCGAGTCACCTGTGACCGTATGCACAACAGCCCTAAACCCTGCTCTATCCTGTGCTAATCTCACTGTCTCTGACACACCTACCCCATTACTCCAGTCACTGAATCAATCCATATCATCGAGGGTCTTCCTCTTCTTGCACTGTTCCTCCACCCTCCCAAGCATAATGTCCCTCTCCAAGGACTGGTCCCTCCTGGCAACATGTCCAAAGTATGTCAGACAAAGCTTCAGAAATCCTTGCCTCCAAAGAGCAGCCTGATTTAACCCTCTCCAAGATGAACCTTTTGTTTTCTTAGCAGTTCATGGTATAATCAACACTCTTCTAGAACACCACAGCTCAAAGGCATCAATTCTCCTTCTATCATCCCTAGTCATTGTCCACCTCTCTGATACATTGCAAGCGACTGTAAAGACCATGACATGTATCAGGCACACCTTAGTCTCCAGAGAGACATCATTGCTCTTCAGTACTTTGGAGAGGTCTCAACAGCAGACTTTTCCATCGCAATACCTGGCTGCTGGTGCCAGGAGTGTTGATTGTAGAGCCAAGCAAACAAAAACTGTTAACAATCTCAATCTCTTCACCATCTATCATGATGCTGCCAATTAGCCCAGTGGTAAGAATCTTTGTTTCCTTGATATTGAGCCTCAACCCATATTGAAGCCTACAGTCCTTGACCTTCTGCAAATAGTAAGTTAGGGTAAGAATTAAACAGTGAGTGTTAAGAATCTGAGCTGCAATTCCAAAGGCACATGGTTCGAATCCACCAGCTGCTCCACGAGATAAAGATGGGCAATCTCCTGTGTGTTTACTACCTCTGAAAACCTGCTGGAAGGTGAGGTATGTATGGGTCGGTTCCAACTTGATAGAATACAACAATAGGCTAATAAAAGTGCTCAGCGCAGCACCAGCTACAAGAGATTTTTAGCACATCTTGATGCTCTGAGATGCAAAATTCTAGAGTTAGGAAGTCATGGAAGCAAAGGAGGCAGTTCTGGGAAGGGATGGGGGGCCTTGCAGAGAATGAAATAGGGGGAGATTAGTCCAGGGCGTGGGGACCTGGAAAGCAAAGGGGGACTGAGGAGGAGCAATTCAAGAAGAGTTCCAAGTCTTAACTCAGACCTGAGGAAAGGGACGAGAAGGTGAGGAGGTGGGAAAGAACGCTCCTGTTTGCAGAGAGGAGGAGCACACTTGAGTGCAAGCTACCGAACTCACGCTGCGGTCTCCACGCTCGAGACCTCGCGGGAAGGTCCGCTGGTCCCTCCTCTCTCTCCTCGTGGTCTTCCTCAGTTTCTTCGCCTTCCCACCCACCAGCAGATCTGCAAAGTGAAGGGAGCAAGACGCAGCAGGACAAGGGAGGCACTTCAGCAGGTTCTCATACGCAGCCCCCAGAATAGGATACCTTGAGGCCACGCCCGTCACAGAAGCCCCGTCCTCGTTCCACTCACCTGCGCGGGCCATCCACTCTGCCCCACGCCACATTGGCTGCGGTCCCCGCGGGGCAGGCCCCACCAGCAACGGCCTGGAAAAGGACAGGAGAGGGAGTCGGTTAGAGACAATCTGACACAGTGGTCTTACAGAGACAGAGAAGTGATTGAGACAGACAAGGCTGTGTGGCTTGCCACTTTAAAATTATGACTGGAAATCCTCAGTTTCTGTAAACTTTAATTAAAATTAGTAATAATAATTAAAAAAATTTCTCAAGCTTCATTTGAAAAAAATTCAAGCCTTGAGCTAGAGACTGAAGGTTTCTATAGGCAAAATAGTGAATAACATAGGAAGCATCAAATGATATAAGGAATACAAAGTCACTGTAACAAAAAGACATGGTCAACACTGAACACTTTCAAGAAGTAGCATATGATCAAGAAGCAATGATGTTGAAGGAAGAAATTCAAGATGCATTGAAGTTATTGGCAAAAATCAAGGCTCCAGGAATTGTCAGAATAACAATTGAGATGTTTCAACAGATGAAGCACTGAGTGTGCTCACTCATTTATTCCAAGACAATTAGAACACAACCACCTAACCAACTGATTGGAAGACATACATATCAGTGCCCATTCCAAAGAAAAGTGACCCAACAGAGTGTGGAAATTATAAAATAAATATTAGCATTGCACACACAAGTAAAATCTTACTGA
>NW_006399926.1:1124464-1133710 GCF_000299155.1 Elephantulus edwardii
AAAATTTCTTTCTTATGGTCTCCACTGATTATTCACACGACAGAGCGCAGATTCATTGGACTATCAGATCTGCCAGCGCCTGACCTCTCCCCTCAACAGCCACAGATTTTAAGGGACAAAAGGGACAAATTTTCCCAGAAAACTTGTGGCAGATCTGTGACGGCCTCTAAGTCTTCTGCCTCCCAACCTGATCCTCTGCAAGTACCAGGCTAATCTAATTTTGCTTGCAGGGTAGCTACACTGTCCTATTCCTTAAAATAAGAGAGGACATAAACCCTATCAAATAAATATTAAAGTATAATTTTATTTCCTTTGTGGGTGCGGGAAGGTCTCATAGTGTGAGGGAGGAGGCGGTTCAGACATCAATCAGCCTGTTGAGAGAAAGTGGGAGGAAGAGAAGAAAGTAGGGCAGAGCCCAGAAAGCAAGGAGCCAGAGGACAGAAGGAAATCCACCCACAAAAAATGCCCTCTAGTCTCTTGGAGACCGAGACCTGAGGGAAGAGACTTCTTTGGAGCACTATCTCCACCCTGTGGGCCTTTAGGGAACTGCAACCAAATACAAAATTTTCCACCTCCTTAAATAGCTCAGTACTCTTCACGCAAAGAATTGGCTACTTACTCATCCAAAGTCCTAGCAGAGCCCTTGTGTTGGAAACACGCTGTGATCCCCGGCCCACGTCCCCAGGAAAGTGATACATCCCCATCCCTTAGTCAGACCCTGCTGCAGAGGCGCACAGATGAGTAGCCAAGCACATCCCTGAAGACATCAGGTCGGCTGATCCCGCCCCTGATTCTCTAGGTACCCTCTCCCCGCTCCTCGCTCCCTGTCTCAGGTGTCATCTCACCAGGGTGTGTGTCGGGACAAGCCCTCCCTGGGCCAAATGGATCCTCATGGCATCTGACAGCTTAGCCACCAGGCGCTGTCTCACAGAATCCGGCTCCTTCTGGAGGGAGGGTGGATAATGGGGTCATGGGGAAGGTCTGGACTTGGTGGTCCTCTGGGAATTGGGAAGGAAAGAAACAGGAAAGGGAAGGGAGGAGGGAAGAGGACCTTGTCTCAATTTACATCTACTCCCTCCCAGGGCCTCCCACGCCCAGTTCAGAATTGTACACAGAAACAGAATCTTCTTCACAATCACATCCCCACTGGACACAATGCATGCTTGATGAGTAAAGGAATGGGGAGGACAAGGAGGGCAGCCAGAGGAGGCTTCCTGGAGGAGGGATGGCAGGGAAGGTGGCAGGTGGGCTCACCTGGCACTGGACCAGTGCTTCTTTATAATGCTTCAAGGACTGATCATACTGCCCCAATCTGGCTGTAGCAGCCCCTAGACCCTCACAGGCTTGCCACTGTCCCTTCACATCCCCTGGGGAGGGAGAGCCTGAGGAGTTCTCATGAACCATATACCACTGACCCACCCCTCCAGAGGTCTCCCCATCCCCAGGATCTCCTAGCTACTTACCCACCATTCTTTGCTAACCCCTCACTCTTACCAGTGTCCCGGGCAGCCTGCAAGGCATGAAGGTAGTTGTCTCTTGCTGCCTTGTGGTCCCCCAGCTGACTCAGTGCAAATGCCAGACTGCCAAAGCTCCGGCCCTGCTCCCACCGCTGTCCCACAGAGCCTAATGACAAAGTCCACCTCACCCAAAGTCAGGGGTTCCCAAGTGCCCTGGTGTCTATCCCCAGCACACCTCCAGATGGACCTCAGAGGCATGAAGTCTTGGTACCTGACCCCTCCTTAGTCCTGAGTTTTGATCTGAAATCTCTTCCCCACCACATTCTCCCAGGGGTGGGCAAAAATGGTACTAATGGCCCTGTTTTGACTCCTGAATACTACAAGAACAGTGGAGGGAGGCTGGGACCCCATTTTTGGCCACCTCTCTTAGCCAGGATTTTTCCTCTATCTCCTGCTGCCTTCTCAAACCCTCGGCCTTAGCCTGTGGGTTCACAACTGCTGCCTATCTTCTGTACCCCCCGCCCTTGAGTCCTTGGTTTTGAGCTTCCAAGCCCAATGATTCCTGGTCCCAATGGTTCATCCATCCACCCTGCAGCCTCGGAACCTCTAACCACTTTGTTTCTAGATCATAATCCGATTCCTCAGTCCCTGGCACCTACCATGCAGGTCAGCAGCCTTCTGGTGAAACTCCCGTGCTTCCTGATAGTTGCCAAGGGCATTGTGGGCCATTCCGAGATTTCTCAGCACTGTGGCCTCTTCTCCTGGCTCCTGGCACAGGGGCAGGGCCTGCAGGAAAGCTTCCACTGCCAGTGGGAACAGCTGGAGCTGGGAGTAGCCCAGTCCTAGGTCATTATATAGTTGTCCTAGAGGACATAGCCAGGGTCACTGGTAGGATAGTAATGCATCCTCTGTCCCACTCTCTCAGCATCCTCCTACCCCCATGCAGTCCTTGCCCCAGCCCTAATGCCCTGCTTTTACCCTTCCCATGGAGTATCTCCAGGCTTTGTCTCCCCTCATCCCACACCTCCTCTGCCCAAATTCTTACCCAGCAAGCCCTGCTCAGTGCTCCTCTCAGCAAGCCTCCGGCTCTCCTCCAGCACCTGCACCACCTCACCCACCCCATGCTGCCTGCTCTTCAGCATACACCCTGCCGCAGCCCCCATCGCCAGGGCAGCGGCTCGGTGTTGCCCTGCCTGGGCGTAGGCCCGACCTGCTTCCTTCAGGCAGGGGACTGCCAGCTCAGACTGTCCCAGAGCTTGGTAGCAGGCTCCCATTTTTGCCTGGGCTTCTCCCTGGTCACCCTGTGGTTGGTAGTGGCCCAAGGCCTTGTGGTACCAGATCAAAGCCTGAGGCAAGTCACCCAGTGCATGGTAGGCTAGAGCCACATTGAAGCACTGGTCACCATGGCACCCGCCCTGGGCCTCCTCTTCAGGTTGGGCTCGCAGGAGCAGTTCAAGACCTCTGGCTGGATCCCCAGTCTCCACGTAGGCAGCCCCCAGATTGAAGGCACAGGCCCGGAGAACAGGAGTGTCTCTGCCTCGCGGGGCCTCAGAGGCCAGGAGGAAGGCCCTCTGGAAATTGGCCAATGCCTCTTGGTGCTGGCCTGCCTGCAGAGCACGATGGCCAGCCCTGGTGAGGGCCTGGATGCTGGTCTCTTGCTGCAGCCACTTTCTCTTCTTCTTCTTCTTGCAGCTTGAGGGCTCAGGCCCAGGCTCTTGAGAAGTGCTCTCAAGAGTGGAGGAAGACATAGGACTGACAGTAGAGAACAGAAGGATCAGTAAGTCAGCCTTAACTGTCCCCAAGGCAGGATATCTTAAGAGGAATTCAGCTCTATCACTGTCCCAGTGTGGCTCTCGCTTCTGTCTCATTTCTCTACTGTCCTGTTGGGTACTATATCTACTCTCTAAAGCCCTACCTTAGTTCTGCAAAATTCTGCTTATATAATAGGTTCCTTTACAAACTGCTTTTCTCCCAACTGAGCCCTTCTTTTGTGCTCCCCTACTAAACTCCCATACTGTGGTTTATATCTTTTATGGCATTTACCACACTGGAATTGTTGACATCTTGTCTGTCTCTCTCACTAAATTCTGGGCAACTTGAAATGTCTGACTCATAGTGGGTCCTCTGTACATGTTTATTGAATGAACAGATGAACGGATCAAATGAACAGAATATACATGTTGTTGTTGTTATGTGCCGTCGAGTCGCCTGCGACTCATAGCGACCCTATGTACAACAGCCCTAAACTCCGCTCTGTCCTGTGCCAATCGCACTGTCTCTGACACTCCCATCCCAATTATCCCAGTCACTGAATCAATCCACCTCATAGAGGGCCTTCCTCTCCTGCGCCGTCCCTCCACCCTCCCAAGCATGATGTCCCTCTCTAAGGACCGGTCTCTCCTCACTACATGTCCAAAGTAAGTTAGACGGAGCCTCAGAATCCTTGCCTCCAAGGAGCCACCCTGTTTAACCCTCTCCAGGACAAATCAATTTGTTTTCCTAGCAGTCCATGGTATTCTCAATACTCTTCTCCAGCACCACAGCTCAAAGGCATCAATTCTCCTTCTATCCTCCTTGGTCATTGTCCAACTCTCTGATGCATAACAGGTGATTGCGAAGACCATGGCCTGTATCAGACGCACCTTAGTCTCCAGAGAGACACCACTGCTCTTCAGCACCTTGGAGAGGTCCCTAACAGCAGACTTTCCCATGGCAATGCGCCTTTTAATTTCCTGGCTGCTGGTGCCAAGACTGTTGACTATGGAGCCAAGCAAACTAAAGCTGTGTACAATCTCAATCTCTTCACCATCCATCCTGATGCTGCCAATTGGTCCAGTGGTGAGAATCTTTGTCTTCTTGACATTGAGCCTCAATCCATATTGTAGGCTGCAGTCCTTGACACTCTGCAGCAGGCGCTTCAGGTCCTCCTCAGTTTCAGCAAGCAGGGTTGTGTTATCCGCATATACATACAGCCTCAAATTTGTCTGTTCCCTCACAGGCACTCATAATCTCGGTACTTTTACTAATTTCAAATTATAATCCAGGTCAGTTCAACAAATACTTGGTAAACTGCCATATACTGGGAGCCATACAAGGCACTGAGAGTGCAAACATAA
Organism: Elephantulus edwardii; assembly: GCF_000299155.1. Lineage (NCBI taxonomy): Eukaryota > Metazoa > Chordata > Mammalia > Macroscelidea > Macroscelididae > Elephantulus > Elephantulus edwardii. Next base: position 1,129,038 of record NW_006399926.1, read on the forward strand.
ATAAGCTATTGAGCTGGCAAGGAGCCCAAGGACCTAGGTTTGAGACCATCAGTTCTGTGGAAGAAAAGACCTGATGATCTGCTCTCATTATGATCTCAATTTAGGAAACCCTCTCAGGCAGTTCTACGTAGCTTTTATTGGCAAATACTGAATCAGAGTTGACAAGATAGCACACAATCACAGTCTCAGGGAGTGTGTAGGAAACCAGTGAATTCTATCTCTCCATTTACTTCTCACAAGAAACTTCTCTCCTCTATCTCCTCTGAATTCTGTCTACAGCTGGTCTCAGGCCCCAACACCTTGCTCTGCTATCCAGAACTTTCTTACAAGCAAATATTCATCTCATCAGCATGTCTATATTGTTAGCATTGTCTTTTCAGCTCCAAAGGCAGAAATTCTTCATGAACTCTTCCTGGGGCGCAGGAAAACATGTTGAAAGCCCAGGGATTTGGATTTTAGCCCCTCCCGTTTTTTCCCCTACATTTTTTAAGCAGGGAGTTGGGAGGGAGGGTGGAGCTTGGAGCATAAATAGAAGCAATGCATTCTTTGTTTCAGCAAACTAGCTCTGATTCTAAGAACACTCAGTAAATGCATCTTAAGGCTCCCCTTTCCCAAAAATTAATTCCTGGCTACCCCCCACCCCGCCTGCTCTTGAGGCCTCCGGCGCAGAACGCCATACCTGTGTCTTCCTCACAGCTGACTTTCTGGAATGGCCCCTCTGGCTTGGGTTACTTCAGGAGCTCTTTGTTCAGAACCCCCGAGGTTACCTGACAACCGGGTACCGCCCTCTACTCCGAGGGAATTGTTTGATTGACAGCTCAGGAGCCCTATATGAATGCTGAACTCCAGGGTTGCTTAAACACAGAATTATCTGGGTTCCCTTGCCTTTCAAGCTCTATCCCACCACTCCTTTACCCCTGCAGAAACACTCCTCAGATTTTCACTTTAGGGAATGAGCCAAGTCCTCGTGGAACTGGTTATTGATTACAACCCCTTTCTTTCACACAGCAGAGGACCAGACTCAGTAGGTGTGACTTGCCTAAAGTCACCAAGCATTCATGCTTCTAGAATTAGATCCCAGATCTCCTGATGCTAACGATTGCCATCGTTTCGCGGAGAAAGATGGCCCTGTCCATAAAAACTTAAACCCACCTACTGGAATCGTTGTTACCCCAAAAGGTGTTCAGTGGAAGAAAGAGAAACAATCTCCTCCCATGTCATCTACAGCCCCTAAAAACCGGCTGGAGGGTCAGCTAGGAATAGGCTCCAACTCAACTATTATAAGTTTGAGGCTTTTTTCACTGCCATTGAATCAATTCCCACCCAACTCAATGGCGACCCTACATTGGAGAGGCTGTAAATCTTCAGGAGAGGAGACCATCCATCTTTGACCTATCGAGTGCTGGGGGTGGATTCGAGCTACTAAAGTTCAGTTACAGAATAAATTAATGCACCTCAAAATAGATGTTGAAATCCCGACCCCTCTCTGTACCTGTGAATGTAATCCTTCTTGGAAATAGGGTTTTCTTTTGTTCTATTCTCAGAGTACTGTGGTTCCTAAACCTAATCCTTCTAAAATGGCTCTTATAAAAAGGAAAACACAAGAAGAAGAAGCTAGAAATGATAGATGGAAGCAGAGGCTTCTGTAAGTCCAAGAACACCAAGGATTGTTGGCAGCAAAGCTGAAAGAAACAAAGAACCTGCCCCTAGAGCCAGCGCCCTGAATTTAGACTTCTATCCCCTAGAACTGTGAGAAAAATAGATTTCTGTTCTTTAAAGCCACCCACTTGTGCTATTTTGTTATGGCTGCACTAGGAAACTAAAACAGGTCCCTTCTACTACACTGTGCTTGCAAACTTTAATGGGGTTCAGAATGCCCCAGAAGCAAATCATTTCTCACAGACATACACACAATGTGACTCTGTATGGTGGTTTCACATAAGTACGGGGTGAAAGGTTGATGGTCAGGAAAGGCTTGGAGATCAGAAGAGTCTCCCTCCCATGAACTCTTTTTCCAGCTCCACTGATCTGCAACCTCCCAGCTCTTTCTAACGAGAGAGGACAGCAGGCCCCAGAACAATGGGCACCTACTGCCCTAACTCACCAAGGGTGGCGTGCATCAGAAAGTAATGTCCTCATTTACCTCTTTCAAGTAGAGAGCGCTTTGCCAAAAACAAAATTATAAGGAAGTAGTTGGGCTCACCCTTTGTTCTGCAGCCTTTGCTGAGTGCCTGCTGTGTGCAGGCGTGGTGCTGGGTGCTGCAGATGGTGCCATGCCCAAGGCAGGCTCTCAGCTTCTGCCCACAGGCTGGCCCCCTCATGATGATACCACAGCCTGTTCGAGCTGAATATGAAACTTAGTGTGCCGTTCACCGCGCAGGTTTAAGGGGAGAGGAGGATTTGGTGAAAGACAGGGTCTGAAATCATCTCCACTGAGGTCTCCCATGGCCACACAATTATCCAGTGATATTTCTGAATCATTTTCTTTTTTGACTCTCTGCTATGTTCTCCACATCTTTGCAACTCTTATCATTTGACTTCCACGACCCACTGTGTTCTATTTCTTTGACAATTTCTTCTCCGACCCCTTTGCTGGGTCTGCTTACTCAGTCTATGTATTAAACACTATTCTTAATCCAGCAGTTCTCTATTTATTCTCTTCTCACCTTCTCTATTTTTTGAAAAAAAATTTATCCACTCCTTTGACGTTATAGTTTAATATTTTACTTCTATTCCATTTTTAATTTGGAGATTTCCTCCCCCCCATAGTCTTTCTTAATGGTATTTGTTTTGTTGTTGTTGTTGCTCTTCTGTTTTTTATCAGCTTTTAAAATTTAAGTGAAAGTTTACAAATTATGCTGTTTTTTAATCCAATCATTCATACGCACTTTCTATTATTATTATTATTTTAATGAAAATTTGCAGACTTTGGATTTCCAGTCATTCATTTTGTTGCACTGTTCTCCCTGCCTACCCCTCCACCCCAGTTCACTCTCTCTTTGAGAAGTAAAAGAAACATTCTTTCATTGCTACACAGAACCCCCCCCAGGTCCACTCTACTATGCAGCCTTCATTCTGGACTCCTGTCATCACAAAAATACCTAATCATATATCCCTTTTAAACAGTTTTCTCCCTCATCTGTTTCAATGCAGTATACATTATTTATGCCATCTTTCTCAATCTCCTCCCAACCCCCATGTCAGTCCCATTTTACAACAGTGGCACTATGCAGTATTTGTCCCTGAGTGACTGAGATATTTCATTCAGCATAATGTCCTCCAGGGTCACCCATTTTGAATAATACTGCATGGGTTCCTTGTTTTTCAGTGCAGTGTAGTATTCCATTGTGTGAATATACCACAGCTTCTCTATCCATTCGTTTGTTGATGGGCACTTAGGTTGTTTCCAACTTCTTGCTATTGTGAACAAAGCCACAATAAAAATGGGTGTGCATATATAGGCTTGGGTGTCAGTTATGGTTTCTTTGGGGCATATTCCCAGTAGTGGAATTGCTGGGTCAAAGGGTATTTCTATTTGTAACTTTTTGAGACAGCACCATACAGCCTTCCACAGTGTTTGCACCATTTTACACTTCCATCAACAGTGAATAAGGGTTCCAGTTTTTCCACAACCTTGCCAGCATTAGTTGTTTGCTGTTCTGTTAAATTGTGTTATTCTTACTGGGGTGAGATGATATCTCATAGTTGTTTTGATTTACAACTCTCTTAGAGATAGGGATTTTGAACATTTCTTCATTTGTTTGTTGGTCATCTGAATGTCTTCTTTGGTGAAGTGTCTGTTCATATACTGTGCCCATTTTTCAGGTGGATTGTTTATCTTTATCTTGTTGTGGTGCTCAAGTATTTTATAAACTCTACATATAAGTCCCTTATTTAACATGCCATTACCAATACTTTTTCCCAGTCTGTGGCTTCCCTTTTTAACCTGTTGGAGAAGTTTTGGGATGTGCATAGGAATTTGATTCTTAGAAGGTCCCATTCTTCTATTTTATCCTCTCCTTGTTGTAGATCACACTTTCTTTTAAACATTAATTACACTTGATAATGCAATTAATGAAATTTCAATGTCTGATCCAATTCCTAATTGATATTATTTGGGGTTTTTTTCACCCAGTTTATCTATTATTAGTTTTTACTCTCAGGGAGTGCTGGTGGCTTAGTGGTAAGGGAATTGCACTGCTAATGCAAAAGTATGCGGTTTGACTCCACCAGCTGCTCCACAGGAGAACGAAGGCCTATCTCCTGTGTGATATATTACCTCTGGAAACCCACTGGAGAGTTAGCTCTGGGTCAGTTCAGACTTGACAGGACATAACAGCAACAATTTGAGAATTAACTTCAAGGAAGACTAAGATGTCACAACAAAAACAAAAAAAGAAACCAGAGTAAGTTTTTACTCTCCTCTCCCTTCCTTCCCATTTCTGGTAACAACACAAGAATGATTATATCTGTATGGGGAAAATGGGATTGCCTTCATAGTAAAAAAAGTAATTTCTAGATCCATCTTGAAGTACAACATCGTGAGTGACAGGATTATATCCATACACTTACAAGAAGTCCAGTGAATACCACTATCATTCAGATATATGCACCAACAACCAGAGCCAAAGAAGAAGAAATAGATGATTTCTACCAACTTTTACAGTTGGAGA
>NW_006399926.1:1137345-1148755 GCF_000299155.1 Elephantulus edwardii
GCTGGAGAAGAGTACTGAATGTACCATGGACTGCCAGAAAAACAAACAGATTCATCCTGGAGAGTATTAAACCAAGCAACTCCTTGGAGGCAAGGATTCTGAGGCTTCGTCTGACATACTTTGGACATGTTGCCAGGAAGGATGGGTCCTTGGAGAGGGACATCATGCTTGGGAGGATGGAGGGACGGCGCAGGAGGGGAAGACCCTCTATGAGATGGATTGATTCTGTGACTGGGGTAATCGGGATGGGTGTGTTGGAGGCAGTGTGGTTGGCGCAGGATAGAGCAGGGTTTAGGGCTGTTGTGCATAGGGTGGCTATGAGTTGCAAACGACTCGACAGCACATAACAACAAAACTTTCTTAGGCTTCTAATAGTATTAGTTTTATAGTCTAACAATACTTTTGTGACAGATGTATTTTGCATTTTGCATATTGCATCCATGTTATAAATGTTTAATGAATTACTTACTATCTTTTAATGCTGCATATTATTCCACTGGGTGAATATACCATGTTTCTTTTTCCAACATGAATGGTATTTCTTTTTTTTTTTTGAATGGTTATTTCTTGAATAAGCAGAATTGGTTTTGTTTCATGTACTTTTTTATACTGATAAGATAATAAATAACATAAAATGAACCATTTTAATAATAACATTTAGTGACATCCCCAATGTTGTAGAACTATCACTATTATTTATTTCTGGATTTTTACATAATACCAAACAGATCTCTGTACTTTTTTTAAATCTCTGTACTTTTTAAGCAATAATTCTCCTTTTATCCCGAATCTATTTTTCAAGTTTTTAACACCCCCTCCAAGTCAGTGTAGTCCATGATGTGTTAGGCTTTTAACCAAAAGGGTAGTGGTTTGAACCCACCAATTGTTCCATGGTAGAAAGACAGGCAGTCTCCTCCTATAAAGATTAAAGCTTCAGAAAATCAATAGAGGACTTCTATCAGTAGTCGTTTTTATGTGCCATCAAGATCACTACAACTAAAAAAAAAAAAGCACTAAATCTCACAACAACTCAGTGAATCACAGCTCTGAACCCACCCCTGTCCTGAGCTACACTCACAATCTCTGAACACTTCACCCCACTGTGACACTCCATCTCATTCAGGGTCTGCCTCTCTTGTGCAGCCCTTCTACTCTTCCAAGCATACCTTTCTCTAACAATTGGCTACTCCTGACAACATACCTAAAGAATATGAGATGAAGTTTCACTTTCTTGAGGACAGACTTACTCATTCTCTTGGCAGTATATGGTAAATTCAAGTCTCTTCTCCAGCACCACAACTTAAAGGCATTGATTTTCTTCTGTCATCCTTAGTCACTGTCCAGCTTTCAGATGCATAGCAAGCAATTGAGAAGACCATGGTTTGGATCAGGTCCATCTTAGTCTTTAGATTAACATCATTGCTCTTTATCACTCTGGAGAAGTCCTTGACAGTAGATTTCCTCAATACAATTAGTCTTTTGAGTTCCTGTTTGTTGGTGCTAAGGGTGTTGATTGTGAATCCAAGCAAGATGAAATTGTTAACAACTTCAGTCCTTTCACAATCTACTATGCCGCTGCCTATTGGCCCAATGGTGAAGATTTCAATTTTCTTGTTATTGAGATGCAATCTATAAGGAAGGCTGTAGTCTTTGATCTTCTCCAGTAAGTGCATCAAGTTCTCCTCACTTTTAGTGAGCAAGGTTGTGTCATTTGAGTCTTCCTCAAGTCCTGATGTCATATTCTCCTTCACAAAGTTCAGCTTCTCGAATGATCTGTTCAACAAGCATATAGAGTGGAAAGGTATGGAGAAAGGATATATTCCTGATGTACTCTTCTTGACTTTGAGCCATACAGTGTTCTCTTACTCTGTTCAGACAACAGCTTCTTGGCTTAGGTATAGGGTTTTTTATGAGTACAATCAAGCGTTTTAGGATTCCCACTCTTCTCAATGTTGTCATGGTACAAATAAAATAAGCTGACACAGAACCATTTCCAGAAGTAGCATATGATCAAGAACCAACCAATAAAAGAAGATGTTCAAATTGCTCTCAAGGCACTGGAAAAAAAATAAGGTCTCAGGAATTGATGGGATACTAATTGACATATTTCAATAAACAGATGCAGCCCTGAACATGCTAACCAGGTTATGCCAAGAAATCTGGAGGACAGCTACTTGGCTAGCTGATGGGAAGAGATCCATATTTGTTCCCATTCCCAAACAAAGGTGATACAACAGAATATGGAAATAATAGAATATTATCATTAATATCATATGCAAGCAGAAATATTGCTGAAGATTATTTAAAAATGGCTAGAATACTACATACATTGACAGAGAATTGGCAAAAATACAAGCCAGATTTAGAAGATGCCATGGCACTAGGGATATCAGTGTTGATAAGAGATGAGTCTAGACTAATGACAGAAAATAGCAGAAGGATGTCTATTTGTGCTTCATGGACCATGCAAAGGCAGGTGACTATTTAGAGCATGACAAATTATGACTAACAAATTATTGCCATGAGTAGGAATTGATTTAATGGCAGTGGGTTGGATTTGTTTTGACAAGTCAACAAGAAGTTTTAGTGCAATGATTAAGCATGCTGCTGCTAACCAAAAGGTCAACAGTTTGAACCCACCAGCTGCTCCTCTGAAGAAAGACATAGCAAGCAATCTGTAAAGATTTATAGCTTTGGAAACCTTATGGGGCAGTTCTATCCTGTCCTGTTGGGTCTCTGCAAGTTGGAATTAACTCTAAGGCACTGTATTGTGGGGTTTTTTTAGAAAAAATGCTAGGAAGTCAAGCTTCTAAAGGTCACAGCCTTCAAAACCCTAAAGAGCAGTTTTGCTCTCCACTCACATGATCCACTATGAGTCAGAATTCTGCTTAATGACAACTAATAACAACAACAATAATAATTAAGATGCTAAACTCAGTAGCCAGTGCATAATAAAAACAACACATATTGATGTTGGTCCATAACTCTGGTATGTGACAAATACATTTTTTTCCTCCTGTAACTCAAATCTATTTTAGTTCAGGCTCCTATTCCACTGGGATGGTGGAAACAATGTGAGTCAGTTTAGGGGTTTCCCCCATCCTTTTCCTCAGGGTGGAGTTCAGCTGAAAAGAGGTATTTGATGCCAAGACTTGAAAGGAGGGGGCATCTGGTTGTTAGTATCGAGCCACAAAAAGTATTCCCTTAGGGAGCTCTGGTGACCTAGTGGCAAAAAGTTGCACTGCAATCCTAGAGGTACGTGGTTTGAATCCACCAGTAGATTCTCTACTGGAGAAGGAGGGACAATCGCCTCTCTAATTTGACGATACACACACACAAAAAGAATAAAACTTTTTTTAAAAAGAAGTATTCCCTGGCACCTCTTTTCTTCTCATCCATCTGAACTTTTCAGGCCTAGGGACCCTCATCACAAAGTGCATCTTTTCTAAAGACCTATACACTCACTCACTCATTGCCATTGAGTTGGGACCAGTTCATAGCGACCATCCAGCACATTTTCAGAGCAGCTGATGGGTTTGAACTGCTCATGTTTGAGTTGTAGTGCAACATTCTACCCTCTAGGCTGTCAGAACTCCCTACATACCTGACTTCTTCCAGGAAATTTCTGCACAGCTGTTTAATAGCACATCTGCCTGGTAACTGTTTCTTCTGAGGATCCTGTGCTCCTGGGAGGCCTTCATAGGGAGCAGGGAGCAGGACTTATGTGATCAGAACCACAGACGTTCTCTACTTTGCCAGCTGGTTAACTGGCAAATGAGAAGCACTCTAGTTTCTAAAGTATCACTCATTCCCTTCAAGATTCACTTCTCCTAAACAGTTTTATTTCAGTCCCAAGTCTTCTCTGTTAGTCTGAAAGCTTTACATTTGAATACTTTTTGTTTTCTTCTCCTAGGCTATGGTCTGTCTTGGAGAGGGTGAAACCAAGTTTCTCGTTGGAGGATAGGATTTTGAAGCTTTGTCTCACATACTTTGGGCACTGGCCCAGGAGGGAAAGGGTCCTTAGAGAAGGACATCATGCTTGGAAGGGTGGAGGGACAGCGTAAGAGAGGAAGACCCTGGATGAGATGGATTGATACAGTTACTGGGATAATGAGGGTAGGTGTGTTGGAATCAGTGACATTGGCTCAGAATAGGACAAGCTTCAGACTGTTGTACATAGGGTCACCATGAGTCACAAGTGACTCGACGGCACATAACAACAGGTTATGGGCCTAGCTGTTTGGACAGATTATGAAGGAAGGTTAGGGCAAAGAGAAATATCAGATATGGAAAACACATAAAGTAATATTAAAAATATTCACAGCATTGTTATCATTGTCATCATTATTTTATTTTTATTAATACAGACCCTTATTATCTCTGTCCCAATCTCTATCACTGGACTTACTCCCCAACAATCCCTTGCTGCAAAAAGGATCTTTCTAAAATACACATCTATACCATGCTGCTTTCATTGTTTTTTCTCAGACATTCCTCTAGGTCGTATAGCCCTGGTGTACAAGTTGCTGTACAGCGGTCACTTGTGGTTGCTGTGAGGCTGAACACTGTGACACTGATGTGTCAAATGCGTTAATGGCTGGTTACCCAACGCAGACAGAGAGTGGGGTGGAGCTCCCTGATTAAAACAAGCTTGGAAGCAGGAGTGGCATCCACTTCTGTAATAACTTGCCTCCGGAAACCCTATGAACCTGGAGAGAGGATGAAAGGCACCCAAGCATTGAGGACTGACTGGACGGCACTTAACAACACCACCACCATGCTGAAGGTGGGTGATTTTAATCTGCGGCCCTCAGGCCAGGTTCAAATTGTTTTCCTGTCAAACATTCTTCTAGGTGGTATAGCACTGGTCTGTGCGTTGCTGTACAGAGGTAACTCGTGGTTGCTGTGATGCTGAACACTGTGACACTGATGTGCCAAACGTGGTAATTGGGTACCCATGGTGGACAATGTTGGCTGGACCTTTCTGACTAAAACAAGCCTGGAAGCAGGAGCAGCATCTACTTCCGAAATGGCTTGCCTCCAGAAACTCTATGTACGAACGGTGCTCAGGCCTTTCATTCATAGGGTCGCTATGAGTCGTCTACGACTCGATGGCACCTAACAACAGCAGCAACACCATGTCTAATGTGTTCTCTGGTTCTTGACTGCTCCCTGGGCCACACGCAGGCACCTTAGTGTGGTGCTCCAGGCTTTGCAGGATCTAGCCCCATGCCTCTCCAGGCTCACTTCCTGCCCCTCCCAGATTGAGCTATGTCCTTCAATAAAATGAAACTAATTTGATTTCTTGCTCTTGCATACGCTGCTTCTTTGGACTGAAATGCCTCTTCCCTTCAATCAGATAAATTCTCATTTTTCGGCCAGATCAATTATTACCTCTACTAAGCAGTCTTCCTGATAGATCACTGCTCCTGATTATTGAAATTACTCTCGCTCTCTGTGCACCACTGATTTATATACTTCACATATTTTGTGGAAAAGATGCTGTTAGGAGGGGCCAGTGCTTGGAAAAGAACGAGATGCTTGGAAAATTGGAAGATGAGTGAAGGAGGGGAAGACCCTCAACCAGATGGATTAACACAGTAACTGCAGCAATGGCTCAGGTGTGGTGAGGATGGCACAGGATAGGGTAGGGTTCAGATCTGTTGCTCATAGGATCGCTATGAGTCGTAATCGACTCTATGGCACCTAGCAACAACATGTCTTTTGGGAGCTCTGGTGGCCTAGTGAGTCAGGAAGTGTGCCAAACCAAAGGCAGGCGATTGGAATTCACCGGCTGTTCCCTGGGAGAAAGAGGGGCATTCTCCTTCTGTGCAATTAACAGCCTCTGAAAAACTACTGCAGGGTCAGCCTTGAGTTGGTCCAACTCATGGCAATGAGAGAGATGATCTCTGCACCTGAACCACTCCTCTTAGTGCAGTGCACCAGGTAAGGCTTGAACGTTTAATAATAGATCCAGAAATACTTTAGGAACCAAATCAAAGGCCAGTGGGAATACTGTGCAGAAGAAGAGGGAAGAATGACAGGGGAGCCGAAAGAGGCAGGGACAAAAGGTTGCTCCAAGTAAGGTGGCTTAGTAATGAACGAGCCAAGGAGGTTCAACCATGAATTGCCTAAAAAGGAGCTCGGTCTCCAGGTGTTACTACTGTTTTCCCTCCTTACCTGGGCGTGCCGCCTACGCGGCCTGGAACTACAAATCCCAGGAGCCCCTGCGACGCAAACCGGAAATGTCCTGCTGGACTGTGGCAACGGTGAGGGGCGGTGGCCGCAGCGGCGGGAGATTCAAACCTGGAAAGAGGAACATGGAGGGGAGAGGCGCGGGCCCGGGCCTGGCGGCCTGTGAGTGTCAAAAGGGAACAAGGGGGGGGGGGGTGGGGGTGTCCAGCAGCGTTGTTGCTGGTCCGAGGGCTCAGCAGTCTCGGGGAAGGTTGGGGAGGGGGTGGGCGCTGGACCTTCCGGGCTCAGGGCAGTAGGATTGTACTAAGTGGGAGGGAGCGCTCAATTCAGGCGCCTGCTCGAGTGTAGGACCGTGAGCAATAAGGCGCTCCCTGACTTGCGCTGCGCTTGAAAACTTGCAAAGAACTTTGGCCTTTATTCCCAAATTCTGAGACTCAAGTTGGAAGAATGATCTAAGGGTTCCTTAACGTTCATCTCGGCTTCCAGTGTGCCCAAAGGAATCTGGGAAACTCTAACCTTTTGAAATGCAGCTTTGAAGCAATGCCTCTCAAACTTTAGGGAATTTGAATCACCTGGGAAGCTTGTTTAAAATTCAGATTCAGAGGTTCCGCTCTATTAGGCCAAATTGGAGCCCGTGTTCTGTTTCTGTAGCAAGCACTTGCTGTGCTGCTTGTCCCACAAGCTGATCACCCAAGTAATGTGTAGACTATTCTTTCAGAAACATTGCTTTAGAAGAAGAGAAACTGGAGTTGGAAAGGCTGAAGGACAGAATGCTTTCTATGTGACCTGAATGAAAGGCAAATCCTGCCATTCCAATCCCTTCTTTCCCTTCAACAGGATTCTAAAAGCAAAATTCAGCCAATCTGTTGAAAGAAAACTAATTCTAGACCTTTGAAAGGCATAAAAACTTTTTATTTATTTATTTTTAAAACACAGTCCCATCCATCTCTCACAGTTTTCAATTCATAACTCTGAGGTGATGTCACTTACTTACTGGTTTATTTTCCATGCTTAGCAACTGACACTTGTTCTTTGTACATAGACTGGAAAGAACCGATAGATTTCCTGTGGTTGGGCAGTGCTTTCAAATCTGAACATGAAGACATGTGTTATGTTTAACCTTGCTTAACTGCCAATTCAAATAAGCCTGCCTCTCCCCTACATCAGGTTGCAGGGAATAAGGAAATAGGATGAAGAGTGGGAATGATTTTAAATGTTGAGTCAAAGAAAGATTGACTACACTTTATCTACTTGTTAAAACCCAGTGAATTTATTTTGGAGGGTTGCAGGGGGGGGGGGCAGGTATGTGTGTGTGTAGCTTTCTTTCACTATATTAGATTTTGTACCATATTTTCTAAGAAGAAAAGGAGGTAGGATTAAGGGAGGCTATGGTTTATACAGAGTGTATGAGTACTGTCTCATTTATAGGATTTGTCATATGTGGTGGCTGGCACCTGTATTCCCAGGAGGTTGGAGGATCTCTTGAGTTTCAAGAGTTCTGGGCTGTGGTGGACTATGCCATTTGGTTGTCCACACTACGTTTGATATCAGTATGGTGACCTCCTGAGAGCAGGGGACCACCAGGTTGCCTAGGGAGGGGTGAATTAGCCCAAGTTGAAAACGGATCAAGTCAAAGCTTGCATGCTAATCATTTAGGGGATTTACTACTCTTGAACATGGGGATTAGAGTAATGTCTACATTTTAATGTTACATTTTAGCTTATAGCTTATTTTCTTCCTCAGGTAACCAATATAAAAAAGGAGATTAAAGATACCTCTCTTTGCCCAGTCTCTTAATCCCAAGTAAAGCTACTGCCATCAAGGCGGTTCTGATTGATAGTGGCCCGTCAGACCAAGCAAAACTACTCCATAGAGTTTCCAAGGCCCTAAATATTTAGAGAAGCATACTGCCAGATCTTTCTCCCATGGAATGGTTTGTGGGTTCAAACTACCTACTATTTGGTTAGCAGGCAAGCACTTTACCAGGGGCTCCTTTTTCACATAGTTCTGTTAGTCTACCTTTTCTCCTTTTGTATCTGTTCATTCTTAAAGACTTAATTTATAAGTATTATCTTTTGCTTTTCCTACTGCCTCCACAGGCTTTATTCATAAGTTAAAATAACTTTTATCATATTGTTGTTGTGTGCCATTGAGTCAGAACCAACCCAGTGCTGACCCTCCAGCAAATTTTCAGAAGCACTTAATCACATGGGAGGAGATTGCTCATCCTTCTCCCATAGAGCAGCTGGTGGATTCAAACTGCATGTCTTCGGGATCGCAATGCAGTTGTCTTACCACTGGACCACCAGAGCTCCCTTTATTATACTGAGTTGCAGTTATTATAGATTTTTCTATCTCAATAACAATCTTTGTATTTCTTGAGGTCCACTAGTCCTGTGTTTGACACAGAAGAGGTGTTGACGGAACGAGTTACTGTTGAATGTCCTAATTGGTTCTGTTAACCTACCTTTGAAAAGAGAAATGGAGAATGATAACATCCTTAGGCCCAATTCTTAGGGGACTTGGAGTCTACTTGTTATTTTCCTTGACCTCAAGTTCACTCTGACTTGTCTTGACTCTATGTACAATAGAATAAAACCTTACCCACTACTGTGCCATCCTTACAATCCAGCTGTGGTTAAGCCCATTATTATAGTCACTACATCAATCCATTCCATTGAGGGCCTTCTTCTATTGCACTGTCCTTCCACTTTTCTAAGTATGTTGTCCTTTTCTAGAGAATGGCTCGTTCCTAATAACATGCTCAAAGTATAAAGATGAAGTCGCATCATTCTCACCTCCAAGGAGCACTCTACTGCATGTCTTCCAGGATAGATTTACTCATTCTTTTGACCATCTGTGGTGCATTCAGTATTCTTAGCCAACACCACAAGTCAAGTAAGAGCATCATCTCTTCAATCTTATTAATTTTTCAACTTTCACACACATGTAAACCAATTTAAAATACCATAGCTTGGATCCGGCCTTCTTTAGTCTTTAAAGATAAATAGCTTCATTTCTAGCTGCAGAGCACTTTAGATGTTCCTGACGGGAGATGCTAGAGGAAAGGAAGTCAGTAGGGATTGGGGAGGAGAGGGAGGTGTCACATTCAGAAGGAATCCTCATTAATATGTGGAACGCCAATGTGATGACAGGGATGGCTTTGCTAGCTGGGGGTACTAAATCAGGGCGAGGAGTGCCCAGAAGAGAGGGGAGAGACATGGATAATGCTTCAGGCCTCTGATCAGTTTGCCTGGGGAAGTTGTTAAGACATTTCAGTGGTTCAGTTCACTTTTTGTCTAATGTGACTTTTGTTGATTGTTTTACCTCCCACTCCCCAGATGAACGCCTCACAGCGGAGGAGATGGATGAACAGAGACGGCAGAACATTGCCTATCAGTACCTCTGCCGCCTAGAGGAAGCCAAGCGGTGAGTGGAGGGACTGCCTCTTTCTTTTATTATTATTATTATTAATTTTAATGAAAATTTACAGAGACTGGATTTCTGTTCATTCATTGTTGCACTTTTCTCCCTGCCCACCCTTTCCCCCAGTTTGCTCTTCTCTTTGAAAAGTAAAAGAAAAATTCTTTCATTGTTATACAATCCCTCCCCCCCAAGTCCACTCCACTATGCAGCCTTCATTCTGGACTCCTCTCATGACAATAATACCTAATCATATATCCCTTTTAAACAGTTCTATCTTTCATCTGTTTCAATGCAGTCTACATTATTTATCCCCTATCTCAGTCTTCCCTCAACCCCGATGTCAGTCCCGTTTTACAACAGTGGCCTTATGCAATATTTGTCCTTTTATGACTGAGATATTTCACTCAGCATAATGTCCTCCAGGGTCACCTATTTTAAATAATACTGCATGAGTTCCTTGTTTTTCAATGCAGTGTAGTATTCCATTGTGTGAATATACCACAGCTTCTCTATCCATTCGTTTGTTGATGGGCACTTAGGTTATTTCCAACTCCTTGCTATTGTGAACAAAGCCACGATAAACATGGGTGTGCATATATCGGCTTGGGTGTCATTTATGGTTTCTTTGGGGTATATTCCCAGTAGTGGAATTGCTGGGTCAAATGGTATCTCTATTTGCAACTTTTTGAGAAAGCGCCATACTGCCTTCCACAGCGGTTGCACCATTTTACGCTCCCACCAACAGTGAATAAGGGTTCCAGTTTCTCCACAACCTTGCCAGCATTTGTTGTTGGCTGATCTGTTAAATTTACTATACTTACTGGGGTGAGATGATAACTCATAGCTGTTTTGGACTGCCTCTTTCTTGACCTTCCTCTTCCTGTCCATCTCAAGCCGCTAAACAAATGCACTGGGAACAGAGTCTGTTCTGTGGGAAAGGGAGAGTTGAAATAGTATCTGTTTGCTTTTCATTTAAAGCAAATCACAAATATCTTTTTTATTCTCTTACATGTTTCATTGAGGGATTTCTGATGGTATAGTGTGTAGAGAGTTGTTAACCTAAAGGCTCCAATGCTCTAGCAGTGTGAACCCACCAGCAGCTTTGAGGGAGAAAAACATGTAATTTCTCTGTGTGCAGTTTGTAGATTTACAGCCTTGGAAACTCAATGGAAGGTCAGCTATAAGTCCTGATTCAATAGCAACAAGTGAGTGAGTGACATACTTCAATGTATGTCTCTAAAATGATAGGAATGTCAAAACAAACAAAAAAAATGATAGGAATATTTGCTTACATAACCACAATACTATTGTTATCCACCAAATTTTAATTCCTTGAAAGCCAATACCCAGTCTATTTTCAAATTTTCATGATTGTATTAAAAATTTTATTTCTCCAGCTTTTATTAGGTACTGTCAGTTCTGACTCGTAGCAACCCTGTGTCCACAGAATGAAACCGTGACTGGTCCTCAGTCATCCTCAGTTTTCACAGTTGTTGTTCTTGTTGTTGTGTACCATTGAGGCTCAATCAACCCATAGCTGACCCTCTGATGGGTTTTCAGAGACATTTAACCCCACGGGAAGAAATTGTGCAGCTTTCTCCTGCAGAGCAGCTGGTGGATTTGAACCTTGTGCCTTCATGATTACACCACAGGTTCTTACCACTAGGCCACTGAGCTCCCTAGTCTTTTTGGTTGTTGTTGTTGTTATGTGCCGTCAAGTCGCTTGCAACACATAGCGACCCTATATACAATAGCCCTAAACTGTGCTCTGTCCTGTGCCAATCACACT
>NW_006399926.1:1149250-1173670 GCF_000299155.1 Elephantulus edwardii
CAAGAGTGTTGACTGTGGAGCCAAGCAAACTAAAGCTGTGAACAATCTCAATCTCTTCACCATCCATCCTGATGCTGCCAGTTGGTCCAGTAGTGAGAATCTTTGTCTTCTTGATATTGAGCCTCAATCCATATTGAAGGTTGCAGTCCTTGACCTTCTTCAGCAAGTGCATGAGGTCCTCCTCAGTTTCAGCTAGCAGGGTTGTGTCATCTGCGTAATGCAGATTGTTGATAGATCTTCCGTCAGTCTTGACACCACATTTCTCCTCATAGAGACCAGCCTCCTAGATAATCTGTTCTGCATACAGGTTGAAAAGGTGTGGAGACAGGTATGGAGATGCCCTTCCCAATTTTGAACCATGCAGTGTTTCCCTGCTCTGTTCTAATGACTACGTCCTGGTCCAAGTATAGGTTTCACATTAGAATGATCAAGTGTTCTGGGATTCCCATTCTTCTGAGAGTCAGCCACAGTTTGTTATGATCCATACAGTCAAACGCCTTTGCATAATCAATGAAACACAGATAGGCATTCCTCTGGTATTCCCTGCTTTCAGCTAAGATCCATTTAATATCAGCTACAATATCCCTAGTACCATGACCCCTTCTAAACCCAGCCTGGACTTTTGGCAGTTCTCTGCTAATGTGCTGCTCCAGCTGTTTTTGGATAATCTTCAGTAGAATCTTGCTTGCATGTGAAATCAATGATATTGTTCTATGGTTTCCACACTCTGTTGGGTCACCCTTCTTTGGAATGGGAACAAATATAGATCTCTTCCAGTCAGTTGGCCAAGTGGTTGTTCTCCCGATTTCTTGGCACAACTTGGTGAGTACATCCAGAGCAGCATCTGTCTTTACAGTAGGCTTATTCAAATGAGGACCTACAAATGTTCACATATTACATTTGTTTATTTTTTCTCTTATATCTTGAATCCGAGGCAGCCTCTCCTCTTACTTTTTGGTTCTCTATGTTTTTGACTTACTGAAGAAACCAAGTCATTTGTCCTGATATTTTCAAGATTCCTCTTTGTTCCTTATTTCCTGTAAATAAATGTTGACTCTAAAGAGTTGCTGGGATTCAGGTTCAATATTTTTGGCTAGAAGACGTCACTGGTTGTGCCGTGTGCTTCATATTGCATCTCAGCATGAGGAATGCATTATCTGTTTGTCCCACGTTTACTGATACTGTGTCTGACCTAGGGGTTCACATGACAACAACCTGATATCTATGTTGAAAAAATCCTCATTCACCTTCATCTAATGCCTTTGTCGGTTGTTAATTTTTATTGCACTCCATTATTTTAATTTATTAGGATTTATAAAATCACATTTTCTAACCCTGTCATTTCTTGCACATTTATTAGCTGTTATTTTATGAAGAAGAATTTTCCCTTATTGTCTTAGGTCTATCTGGTTATCTTTAAATTCATTTTAGGAACTCTGGCAACCTAATTGGGTAGGAAGTTGCACTGCCAATTGAATAGGAGTAAATTGCCCATCTTTCTCCCAAGAGCCACTGGTAGATTTGAACCACCAGTGAAGTGTGACCTTTAGATGGACAGCGTTACTTCTTATGGACTTGACTGCCAGAGCTTCTTAATAGACAGCAACAAGGAGAGTCAAAGACAGCCATTTGTGCTTACTTTCTAGAAACATGCAGTCTAATGTTAACAAACACACATACACCCACAACACAGATTACAATACAGAGGAGTACTGTGCCTGGGGAATCCAAGGAAGGCTTAGTGAAACAACTCAGTGGTATCTTTTTAATGTTCTCAAGAAAAAGAGGATAAGATAGTACAGACAGGAAATCAAATATATGATAGGGCAGATATGACTTGAGGTGTGTCTTTGGAAATAAGTGTATTCTACTATGGATCGGAAGCTTGGAGAGCTTGTCTTGGGAGCCCTTATTCTTACATAACTATCAGCAGTAATACTTTACATTTATATTCAAAGTATTTTCACAAATGTTAGATCATTTGTTCTGGCACCTTCCCACTGAAGCAGGAAATACAGATGGTGTTGTCGTCATTTTGCAGATTAGACAACTGAGGCCAAGGGAGGTTAAGGGGGGGAGGTGGGTAGAAAGTGGATCTTCTGATTCTGAGTGCTGTGACCTCTCTGTCTAACTCTGCTGTTCCCCTCAAATCAACATCAAGGGTTTCCCAACACCCTCATCATCAAAGCTGTGCTGTGAGCTGTGTCAATCATTCAGGCAGACATGACCTTTCTATACCCGGGGTTCTCAGAGACTGTGCAGCATGAGAGAAATTAACAGATTCAATTTGGCTCGACAGTCAAGTACATAACTAGACCAAGTAAGAGGTTGTTATATAACAAGGTAAAAGCTTGATTACGCTCCCACTGAAGATGGGCTGGATCAGGATCTACCTGGAAAGATTTTCTGGGGTAGGTGAGTCTGAGAGTCCAGTCCAGGTATTCAGGGGACTTGGGAGATGAAAATAGCCAGGCAGTCGATGGAGAGGAGAGTAGGAGCTACTGGGGGGGGGGAGGTGGGAGAGGTTCTGGGGTCGGAATGAGCCTCAGTGGTCTACCAGAGTGGATGAGCTGGTGTTCTCGTACTCTTAGCTGGATGGAGGCTTGTCTGAAGGAGGAGCTGCCTTCCCCTGTGGAGCTGGAGGAGAGCCTCCGGAACGGGGTACTGCTGGCCAAGCTGGGACACTGTTTTGCTCCCTCTGTGGTTCCCTTGAAGAAGATCTATGATGTGGAGCAGCTGCGATACCAGGTGGGGAATAGAGAATCTCACCTACAAATTACCCCTTTTCCTCAAAACAAAAGGCAGGGTGACCATGGTCCTTATTGTCAAAATCAGGACACTTGATGAAAAGGGTGTTTTTAATCATTGTTATGGGAACACAGGTATCAGTTGGTGTCTCCCAACCAGGTGAGTAGTTCTTATCCTTAGCAGTAGGGAGTATGTGCGAGTGGGCTTTGAGATGCCCCTGCTATGACGACTGTTGAGCTGACTTCTACACTCTGAGGCTGTGCTTGACTTTGCCACCCTGAGGATACTTCCTGAGCAGGTATAGGTTCTCTTAGGGTTGGGCTGGTTAGAGTAGAGGGGGCCTATACCTGCTCAGGAAGGTCCAGAAGTCCAGCTCTAGATTCTGCTTTTCTAGGGGGCGTTTTAGATTATTAATCTCACCTCTTGAGCTATCCTTCCCAAATGTCCAGTTGATCATCCATTCTTGGTGGCTTCTGTCTGTCTATGTGTCCTCATCTTGAGAGGAATGAGAGGTCCTTAGCATAAGTTCCTCTCTGGATTTCCTGCTGCTCTTGAGTCTCCCCAGGAAAGACTGCCCATAGGAGCCCCGAGAACTGCAGAAACAGAGTCTCTACCCTTCCCTTTCCTTTCAGGCAACTGGCTTACATTTCCGCCACACGGACAACATCAACTTTTGGCTGTCTGCAATCGCCCACATCGGTCTGCCTTCGGTAACACTAGGCCTCAAGATTGAGGCTCATCTTTACTTTTCACTGGTATCCTCTATACTTTATCTCCCTCTTTCCTTATGGCCACATGTCTCTTAAATTACCTTGTGAACAGTGCCTGGGGGCTTTCTACCGGGGGGGTTTTCTACCTGGGGGCTGTCTTTGAACCAGGTCACTTGTTGTCAGTTTCCCCTTTGCTGTGATTAGAAGGAGATGAGGCTCGCTGGCCTGAATTGTGTTGTTCACGTTTTGCGGCAGGGCTTCTCTGCAGTGCAGGAGATGGCACTCATGTAGGCCTGCCATCCGAGAGGATGCCGGCATCTCACAGCAGGAAGCCACCACCATATCCTTTAGGTTGGAAGTCTGGACTCACATCCAAATTAGACACAGCCTTAAGTCCTCTCACTCTTTGAACCTCAATTTGTTTCTCATCTGTAAAATGGGGATAATAATCCCTGTCCTGTCTACCTTCCAAGGCTTTCAGGAGGATCAAAAGAGCTGTGTGAATTCCCTTTGTGAATTGTAAAGAATGATACAAATTAAGGTGTGATCGGATTCTAGAATGTATGGTTTCTTTCTGTTTTATTTTTCATCTATAGAATTTTTATTTTTTTTTTTTATTCTTTTCACTATAGAAGGGAACTGTAAAATGAGGAAACAGCAGTAAAGAAAGGCGCTTTGGTGGGAGGCAGGAGCAGCAGAGGGCATGTGTCCTCAGTGAAGCTAGAATACTTTTAAGTCTCTAGATTTGATCCTTTGTTAGGAACCGAAATGTAACCAAGATGTATTGAGGTTAGGCCTCATTACATTCACTAGATGGCATGGGAATTCATCCCTGGGGTGACTTGGTTCTCAGATGGGCCCCTATTGATCAGAAGCCTTCTGGCTTGGAGGCCGGCATGAAATGCTCTGACCCTTTTGTGATCCTTGGCAATGCATGCCTCGTCAGGCCTCTGTGGAAACATAGCCAGCTCCCCAGCACGCCACCTTTCTGGTCAGAGTCAGAGGTGAGGGCCATAGGCTTGCTGTATTTACAGGATGATTAGGCTTGTTTCTCCTGGCAAATATAGCCACATTCTGTCACCTAAATAACCTCATCTGGTGTTTGGCTAATCCAAGGCCTCCTGGGACTTTGTGTATGTGGTTGTGTCTTGACTTTGTGTGCCCCTGTCATTTACCCAAAGTTGACTGGAAGTGGCTGGTAAAACTGGCACAGAAACCACAAGCAAAAAAGAAACACATCCCCCAGGTCAGAGAGGGCCTCTATTTGTATATCTGCTGCTACTTAAGGGTCTTCAGTGTCAGTAACTGGCTGGTTTCCCCTTCAGACCTTTTTCCCAGAGACCACGGACATCTATGACAAGAAGAACATGCCCCGGGTGGTGTACTGCATCCACGCTCTCAGGTGAGAGACCCCAACACTTATCCAGGTTTCCCGAGGGAGATGCACCCAGCAATGACAGCAAGAAGCATTACAGCAGGACAGATGGAGAACGAACCACAAAGAAAATTTCTTCGGGAATGAAATTTTCGATTCATTAGTTTTGTTCAGGTTTAAGTGAATGTTTGTGGACACATTTTTGTGTGACCCATCTGGGCAGATGGAAAGGGCAGGCAGAGCATCAGAGAAAGGAGGTGGCAAGGGAGGGTCTTCAGCTTGTGACTAGGACTTAGAATAGGACTTGTCATGAGCATCCCATTCAAGTCATAAAGTATAAATGGCAAAGGTTGATCCTAATTGCAACCAAACACTAGCAATTGTCAATTAAGTTATAGAAAGTAACTGACTAGTTCCTTATATCTAGAACTTCTCTTTCTGCGTCCTTCCTTGCCTCCATAACCCTTCTTAGAGGATCTCTGCTTTCTGTGCCCTTCCCATACCCCATCTTCCTCCAGTGGCCTCCTTCTGCAGTGAAGACCCTGTGAAGGTTTCCATGTTCTCCCTGGTCCTCTCACACAGTGTCTTGTCTTCCTTTTCTTCTGTGGGATTTGCCTCAGGCTGATTTACATTTTTCACTTATGTTTTGGGAAATGACTTGAAGGCAGGTGCTATGGGATCTTCTCTGGGTATCTCCTACAAACCCAGGACAGGCAGAGTGTGAAAATGAATAGTCGCCAGTGCCTTCCAATGCCTCTTATTCTTTCCTAGTCTTTTTCTCTTCCGGCTGGGATTGGCCCCTCAGATACATGATCTGTATGGGAAAGTGAAATTCACAGGTAAGCCCAACTCCTTTCCTAACCACCACAGTCTAGACAGAGTCTTGAGGGTTCTGGGCTTTACGAGGAGCACTTGGTGGTGTCTTTGCAGCCGAAGAACTCAGCAACATGGCCTCTGAACTGGCTAAATACTCCCTCCAGCTGCCAGCTTTCAGCAAGATTGGGGGCATCCTGGCCAATGAGCTCTCAGTGGATGAGGCTGCAGGTAAGGAGAATTCTCTGCACTGCTAACTCAGTGAGTATAGGTGGACTCTAAGCCTCACAACCTTCAGGTCGAGTCTGACTATTACACATCTTCAGGCAAGGCCATCATACTATCTGGTTTGCCAGACCCTACCCAAGAATGGATAAAGTAGGTGGCGTCAGAGTGGCCTGGAGCTGGTGTGGCCTGCTGCAGCATTTGACCTTCTTTCGATGCCCCCTTCCAGTCCACGCAGCTGTTCTTGCCATCAATGAAGCCCTAGAGCGGGGAGTAGTCGAGGACACCCTGACTGCCTTGCAGAATCCCAATGCACTGCTGGAGAACGTCCAAGAGCCTCTGGCAGCCATCTACCAGGAGCTACTGGCCCAGGCCAAGGTGGAGAAGGCTACCAATGCCAGGAACCACGTAAGGAAGCACTTTAGGGTACAAAGTGGCTGGGTAGCCTAAAAGAATCTCTAATGAAACTAAGACCCTTCCCTGCTCAATCTCTAAACTCTCTTAGAAAAAACTACAACTAGCCAGCTGTTTTAGATAAATGAAGGAGGAACTTAGAAGGATAATGAAAATTCAGAAGAGAAGAGGTTCCAGGGGAATGAATCTTCAGGCTGAGAAGAGACTCTCAAGTACAGAACAGGATGAGCTTTGTACTAGAGATGCCAGAGATTGGTTTGAATTAACTGTGTTGGTGGCAAGTGATTTGGACTTTTGATTTCCCCAGATTCTTCCTACCAGCTTGATCATTGGCCTTGACAAGAAGATTCTTGAGGAAAAGAAATAGGAAATGACAGTGTAGGAGCAATATGATTTAGTTGGTTTTCTCAAAGTTCCCATCTCAAAATTCTTTTACAGGATGTTGAGGAAAGCCAGGATATTTATGACCACTACCTAACTCAGGCTGAGATCCAGGGCAACATCAACCATGCCAATGGTAAGGAGAGAGGCTGGGAGAAGTCAGAGAGGGCTCTCCGGGTAAACCTCAGCACTAGGAGCCTCAGGGATAACTTCTCAGGCAGCAAGCTTTTGGTCTTGCTTGGGCCAAACCTGTCTCAGGGAAGGAGCAAAGTTGAGTCAGTGAATGCTCTCTTTCTTTGCTCTCAGTGTTTGGAAAGCATTCCCTGACTAAGAGCCTTTTCTATGGAGAGGACAGAGGCAAAGGGGTAGACCTTTCTTTCAGTGCTTGGTTCTGGAGGAGTTGGTCTGAAATCTTTCAAGAAGGATGTGTGGAGTAGATAGGTGTAGGGGGAGCTCAGGGCAGGAGGGCTGATGAAAAGTTAGACTAAGGCAAGCATTTTCCTTTTCGGGTCAGGATTTCTCAAGGTCTGGGGTGGTAAGGTGGGAAGGCCTCTGAAGACCAAGCTGAAAAAAATTTTGTTGAACCAAGTGAGCTCCAAGCAGCTGGGGGACAGAAGGAAAAGTAATTCTGAGAATTACAGGAAAAAGGTCTGGGCTAGGGGTAGTGAGAGATGGGTTTTCCCACACTGTCCCTTGTTAAGGGTTTCTCTTTTTCAGTCCATGGAGCTCTGGAAGTCATAGATGATGCCCTGGAAAGTCAGAACCCTGATGCTCTGCTTGAGGCCCTTCAAGACCCTTCACTGGTCCTGCGAGGCGTGAGGAGAGACTTCGCAGACTGGTACCTGGATCAGCTGAGCTCAGACAGAGAACAAAAAGCGCAGGTCGGCCTCCATGACCTGCCACCTCTTTATCTTATTGGAGGATGGAAGAAGCCTCTTACCCAGGCATTACCACTGTTAGACCTTTGACCTCAGTATATGCTGGCTACATGTTTAGATGGTTAAATCACTTGAGAGCTAATGATCCAGGCAGATCCACTTCTTTCCTCCAAGAGTCTTCCAGACTGATTGGGAAAGACGCAGGTATCATCAACCAGATAGTGGTGTACTCTCTCATGGTGGAATTGCAACTTCAACAAACTTTTCAATGTGATTGACTTTCTCCCTGACACTATAGTTCTATTGCTTATGTTGTTATTTCAAATACTTGCTGGTTAAG
The DNA here is from genome assembly GCF_000299155.1 of Elephantulus edwardii. Taxonomy (NCBI): domain Eukaryota; kingdom Metazoa; phylum Chordata; class Mammalia; order Macroscelidea; family Macroscelididae; genus Elephantulus; species Elephantulus edwardii. The sequence goes on from NW_006399926.1 coordinate 1,157,135, forward strand.
AAAAAGCCAGTGGTCAGAAATAGGTTAATAGTGGTAGGTGGTCCAAGTTAGTCTACCTAATGAAGAATTATTGCTGGTGATTCCTTAAGTATTCCCATGGTCCTGGGAGGACTCCCCGTTAAGCAGCTCTTCCTTCCTCCAGGAGCTGGGCCTGGTGGAGCTTCTGGACAAGGAGGAGATCCAGGCTGGTGTGACTGCAGCCAATATGAAGGGTGACCAGGAACAAGCCAGTAAGTCATCCTCCAGGCTCACGCCCGGCCTGGGTTTATCACTGGCTCTTAGAAGAGCATATCATCCATCAACCAGCTTCAGTTATTGAACAGTGAACACTGCTGCTCGGTTTCCCCACCCAACAAGGAACGTCTCCTCTCATGTAGTCACCCTATTCCTGGCCACCTAGAAGGACACTATAGGGAAGTTTATTACAGCCTTCGAGAAAATGGTCAGTACTACAATGGTCAACTTTCTCGGAACAGATAGTTTCCTATCAGGCACCTTGCCTATAACTTTGACCGTTTCGAACTACTTGAGCTCCTTTGGCTTTGAAAATAAAGTGATTCTCAGGTGAGAGAGACACTCATAGTCCAATTTAACTTCCCTTAAGAATATTGTTATATACAAATACAATTGTGTGTGTGTGTGTGTGTGTGTGTGTGTGATTTGAGTGAAAGTTACAGAGCAATTTAGTTGTCAATTCAACCATTCATATACGTTTTCTTTTATGACTTTAATTATAATATTCATACTCTAACTGCACTTTCCCCAAGGTCTCCCTGGGATTCTCTTCTCTATTAATCCTTCTGTCCTACACATTTCTACTTCTTGAACTTTATCCCTGGGCAAATACTGCCCTTTTGACCTTGTCTGGTTGATTGTTATAAGAGTCAAGTTCCTCACTGGTGTTATCATTCATCTTACAGGCCTGTCTGTTCTTTAGCATAAAGTTCAGCCAGAGGGATGAGTTTTGTTCCAGGCTCGAAGGATAACTAAGAGTCATAGTTTCAGGATTCCACCAATCTCTGTCAGAGCAGTAAATGTAAGCCTGACTGTTTCTGTTTTTAAATGTTCTATGTTTTTTGCCAGATAGGACTTTCTACTCTGATTCCTTTTAGAACATCAGCCATGGTAACTGCACACTGTCTAATTCTTCTGGTCTCAGGTTCATGAGGGTGGAAGTTCAAGTGGTCGCTTCCTCCTTTGGACTGATTCTTTCTAGGCTCCTTTGCTTTCTTCCCTCTTCTTTGTTCTAGATACAGAGAGACCAATACTTGTACCTTAGATGACCACTCACAAGCTTCTGTGTAATTATTTTTTTTCAAAAATTGTGATTTTAGTGAAAGTTTACAAAGCAAATTGATTTCTCATTCAACCACTTATACATATTTTGTTTCATAACATTAATTATATTTCTGATTGTCATAATCTTTCTATACCACTCTGTGTCTTCCTTTTCTGTAGTAATATTGAGCTCATCATCCCCTTATTGTATATTGCCTTTCCCTTCTTCCATCTTAATATGTGTAATTTTTACTTCCCTTTCCCTCCTTCAGGGAGCTCTAGTGGTGTAGGCTGTAGGGAATTGCTCCTCTCTGGCTGCTCAAATCCATTAACTACTCCTCAGAGAGAAAATGGACATTCTCCTCCTGTGCAATTTATAACCTTGGAAACCCACTGGAGTGTCAGCTCTGAGTTGGTTATGACTGAAGGGCAAGGATATATATAAATTCACTCCCTTTCCATTCCTGGGAACCCTCCAAGAGTGATTCTTTGTGTGTGAGACCTTTCTTCAGCTTTTTATATATATATATATATAAATTTTATTATTTTCTTTGTGCGTGTACCGTCGAAATTGGATCTGACTGGTACAGGAGGAAATGGCCCCTCCTTCTCCGGCAAAGCATCTGGTGGATTCGAACCACATATCTTTGGGATTGCAGTGCAGCTTCTTGCCACTAGGCCCCAGAGCTCCCCTCTTCAGCTTTTTTCCCCCTACTAGTTTATTTACAAAATTTGAATACATTGTTTTCAAGAACAAATTCTTTCAATTTCCCTCAAATTGTACAAATTGTACAAGCCCATGATTAATCCCCCCTACCCCTGCACATCCTCATCCCTCTGCTTCCAACCTCTCCCACCCCTCTTGGAGCCTTATACTCATTCTACAGTAATGGTTTTACTTTCTTCAGCTTTTGATAATAGTGATCTTATATAATTGTTGTCCTTAACTCTTTTAGCATAATGTCCTTTAGTTTGTCCATGTTATACAATGCTTTGTGAATTTGTTATTGTTCTTAAGTGTTGCATGGTACTCCATTGTGTAAATGTACCATAGTTTTCTTTATCCATTTGTCTATTTATGGACACTTGGGTTGTTTGTTTCCTTGTAATTTTAAATAATGTTTCATTGAACTTGAGTATGCATCTATCTGTTCTTGTCACAGCTCTTATTCTTTAGGATATGTACCTAGTAGTAAGATTGTTGTTGTTATTATTGTGTACCGTTGAGTTGGAACTAACCTATAGCTGACCCTCCGGGTTTTCAGAGGCAGTTAATTGCACAGGAGGAGATTTCCCATCCCCCTCCCACAGAGTAGCTGGTAGCCTCAAACAGCGTTCCTTAATACTGCAACACAGTTTCTTGCCACTATGCCAGCAGGCCACCAGAGATTACTGGATCAAATACTAGTTCTTAATTTTTGAAGAAGCATTACTGCTTTCTATAGTGTTTGCATCACTTTACAGTCCCACCAGCAGTACCTGAGAATTCCAATCTACAAACATAGTTCTTTATTAAAAGACTGTTAGTCATTTTTAGCATGTTGTTGTTAAGTGCCCTCAAGGTGACTCTAACTTGCAGTGACCTTGTGAACAACAGATGTGAAACCTGCCCCTTCTGCTCCATCCTCATGACCTAGGATATGCTTGAGCCCATTGTTACAGTTACTGTGTCAGTCCATCTTGCCAAGGGTCCTCCTCTCTTTCCTAGTCTTTTTCCAAGGATTTGTCCCTCCTGACAACACACCTAATGTATGTGAGACAGAGTTTCACCATCTTTGCCTCTAAGAAGCTCCTTGGTTCCACTTCCCCCACAACACCCTTGTTTGTTCTTTTGGCAGTCCATGGAATATTTAATACTCTTCTCCAACACTATAGCGCAAAGCTATTGATTATTCTTCTGTCATCTTTATCAATTTTCCTACCTTCAGATCTATAGGAAGTAATTGAAAATATTGTGGCTTGCACCAAGCCCACCTTAACCTTTAAACTGACATCCTTGCTCTTGAGCTCATTGGAGAGGTCCTTGACAGCAGATTTCTTCCCAATGCAACACGTCTTTTGATTTCTTGATTGCTGTTACCATGATTTTTAGCAAGAGGGAAGAAAAACAGTGCTGTAGACACTAGACCTGTTACAACTTGACCCGCTCTTGAGTTGTTATCAGGTTTTGAGGTTGCTCAGTAACCATTTACTTTTGTTTATCAGAGTTTTCAGAGTCTATTTCACCTCCAGGCCACTCTTGGCCAGCTGATTGCCTTATCAACTGGGTTTGTTCCTGCTTGTTGCTAGCATAATCTCCTAGGGGCACAGATCTAATCTGATACCCTCTGTTGAACATATTTAGACTTTTGTGGACTCCTTCATTATTTATTCTAGACTCTAGTTCTGGAAGGAGCCCTGATAGCATAGTGCTAATAGCCTAATGATTGCCTCTTGGAATCTACTGCTTCTTCCATGGGAGGAAGATGGTCAGTCTCCTCCTATAAAGATTTACAGCCTCAGAAACCTGGGGGAAGGAAGGTCACTATATATAAATTGAAATCAACTCAATGCAGTGGGTTTGGTGTGAGTTTTAGTCCTATTAGAAGCTTTGGTGGCACCATGGTTAGCAGCTTAGGTCAATTGTCTGATCTCACCAATTTCTCTGTGAGAGAAAGATGTGATTGGGTGTTGTGTAGAGCTCATAGTCTTGGAAACCTCACAGGGCAGTTCTACCCAGTCCTGTAGGGTTGTTGTGGGTTGGAATTGTAAATAGCAATGAATTTGCTTTTTTGGGTTTGGTATATTTAGCTAGAGGAGCCCTGGTGGTATAATGGTTAAACTCTCAACTGCGAATTAAAGACTAATGGTTCAAACCCATTATTTGCTCCATGAGAGAAAAGACCTCACAATCTATTCTGGTAAAGATTACAGCCCAGGAAGCCCTATTGGCAGTTCTACTCTATTCTATGAGGTCACTAAGAGTCTGGATCAAATGGGCAGCAATAGAGCTTTTTTTCTGTTGGTCTTATCTCCTTAGCCTGGCAGCTGAGACCTCCCCAGGGTGTTTTCTGTATCCCTCCTGTTTCGCACTCCATGCAGCCAAGCTCGACAACCTGTTCTTCGATTGCCCCCCAGCTTTTCCCTTTCTAAGCTTCTGCTCCTCTGGATTCTATTTCTTTCACATTGTTGCTTATGGAAAAGATGTAGAAACCTCTTCCAAGGACTGGATGGTTACCTGTGAAGTTCCTGCCCTCCCCCAGCCAGAATCCCTGTTCCCCTGCACTGCCAACATGTTGGGGGTGGAGTGGCTCTAACATCACACTGATCACATTTCGCAACATGCTGTAGGACTTTTTAATCCTTACTGATTTTTTAATCCTTATTTGAATCCCCAGTTAGGAGCCTTGGTGGCACAGTGGTTAAGTATTCGCTGTTAACCAGACGGTTGAAGCCACCCTGGCGATGTGCTCCCATAAAGATGACAGCCGAGAAAGCCCGATGGGGCAGTTCTGCTGTCACATGGGGTCACTGTGAATCAAATTCAACTTGATGGCACCTAATCCCATTTCACTCCGGTAGATTCTGTGCTCCTTGATGCCAATGCTTGTATCTGCTTGGCACTTTATAAGCCCCAGGGTTTGAAAACTAAAACTGTTTTCATTCATCAAAGCCCCTTATTATTTCAGTCCCTCCCTTTGAAAGTCAAATGCTTCCACCTTGAAGTTGCTTCCTTATTCCTCTGTGCTGTTATCAAACCTTGGCCCCTTGAGCCCCATGGCTAACTAACCTCACTTTAGTTACAACACTTCATGTTGTTGTTGTTGTTATGTGCCATTGAGTCAGCTACTACTCATGGTGACTTTATGAACAATGACTCTTTCTCTTGCCTTATCCTGAACCTACCTCACCGTCTTTGACATACTTGATCTTATTGCCACAGTCACTGTGTCAATCCATCTTGACAAGGGTCTTCCTCTCTTGCATTGATTGACCTTCTACCCTACCAAGTATGATGTCCTTCACGGACTGTTCCCTACTGACAAAATATTCAAAGTATATGAAATGGAGTTTCACCATCCTTGCTTCCAAGGAGCACCTTACTTTCACATTCTCAGGTTAAATCTGTTTGCTCTCTTGGCAGTCCATGGTACGTTAAGTACTCTTCTCCAACACTGCAACTCAAACGCATCAATTCTCTTTCTGTCAATCTTATTTACTGCTCAACTTCAGATTTATAGCAAGCAATTGAGAAGACTATATCACTTGAATCAGATTCACCTTAGTCTTTATAGTGACATCACTGCTCTTTAGCACTCTGGAGAAGTCCCTGACAGCAGGTTTTCCCCAAGTACAACTTGTTTTTTGATTTCCTGACTGCTGGTGCCAAGGGAGTTGATTGTAGATCTGAGCAAGATGAAATTGCTAACAGCCCCAGTCTTTTCTCCATCTATCCCGTTGGCCCAGTGGTGAGGATTTTTGTTTTCCTGATGCTCTATCACCACCTGTCAATTTGTATTCACCACTTATGGAACTCAGGTCTGTGGTGACAACGTTTTGTGATACAATAGTGAGCTACTCAACTTCTAGGCTTGGTAGATTTCGTCTTAGATAGCCTACTCTTAATGTGGCCCAGCCCTTTTCTTCCTGTACATTTAGAAACACATTTGGAACCTAGTAGAAAAGTTTTGTTGGGTTGTTATGTTTTGTTAATTTTAATGAAAGTTTATGGAGACTTAGGGTTTCCATTCATTCATGTTGCACTTTTCTCCCTGTCCACCACCTCCCCCCCAATTTGCTCGTCTCTTTGAAAAGTAAAAGAAAAATTCTTTCATTGTTATACAATCCCTCCCCCCAAGTCCACTCCACTGTACAGCCTTCATTCTGGACTCTTGTCATGACAATAATACCTAGTCATATATCCCTTTTAAACAGTTCTCTCCCTCATCTGTTTCAATGCAGTATATATTATTTATCCCATCTTTCTCAGTCTTCCTTCAGCCCCGATGTCAGTCCCGTTTTACAACAGTGGCCTCATGCAATATTTGTCCTTTTGTGACTGAGATATTTCACTCAGCATAATGTCCTCCAGGGTCACCTATTTTGTATAATATTTCATGAGTTCCTTGTTTTTCAGTGCAGCGTAGTATTCCATTGTATGAATATACCACAGCTTCTCTATCCATTCGTTTGTTGATGGGCACTTAGATTATTTCCAACTCCTTGCTATTGTGAACAAAGCCACGATAAACATGGGTGTGCATATATCTGCTTGGGTGGCGGTTATGGTTTCTTTGGGGTATATTCCCAGTAGTGGAATTGCTGGGTCACATGGTATTCCTATTTGCAACTTTTTGAGAAAGCGCCATACTGCCTACCATAGTGGTTGCCCCATTTTATACTCCCACCAACAGTGAATAAGGGTTCCAGTTTCTCCCCAACCTCACCAGCATTTGTTGTGGGCTATTAAATTTTGCTGTTCTGACTGGGGTGAGATGATATCTCATAGTTGTTTTGATTTGCATCTCTCTTAGAGCTAGGGATTTTGAACATTTCTCCATATGTTTGTTTGCCACTTGAATGTCTTTTTTGGTTAAGTGTCTGTTCATGTCCTGTGCCCATTTTTCGATTGGGTTATTTACCTTTATCTTATGGTGCTCGAGTATTTTATAAATTGTAGATAGAAGTTCCTTTTCTGACATGTTATTACCAAATATTTTTTCCCAGTCTGTGGCTTCCCTTTTTACCCTGTTGGAGAAAGTAGAAAAGTTTTTAAGAGCAGTTTCACAGTCATTCCCCCTTGGAGATCCCCAGCAGAGCCGAGCTGGCTGGAAGAGTAGAGGTGGCACTGAATCCTCACTCACTCGGTGCAGCTTCCCTCTCCTCCCCTGCAGTGCTCAAGGCTGTGAGGCGGATCAACAGTGCCATCCAGAGAGGAGTGGCCGCTGACACTGTGAAGGAATTGATGTGTCCTGAAGCCCAGCTGCCTCCAGTGTACCCTTTCGCCTCGGCTCTGTACCAACAGGAACTGGCAGTTCTCCAGAGGCAGCAGCAAGGGGTAAGCCCCAGGAATGAGAGGTCCAGCTCTTAAAATTTCCAAGAACCTGGAAGGATCAGGGCAGTCAGTGAAGAGCATCCTCTGAGAGCATCCTCAGATGCTGGCAAGAGCGTAATAGAGGGAGGAGGACTATTGTTCTTTCCTTCCTGAACGTAATAACCAATATCCTTGATTAGGCACTGCTGTGCATGTGCTACCTCATTTAGTCCTTTAAAAGAACCTTCCGAGATCAGTATTATTTCCATTTTAGAGATGAGAAAACCAAGATCTTAGCGGTAACTTTCCCAGCACAGCTGTCCATGGCAGTGCTGGGAGTGAATGCAAATCTGAATGTATGAAGCCCATGTTGTTAGGTACTATCCCAGCTCACATCAATCCCTACAAGCCTCTCTTAGAGTGGGATAAGAGAGCTCTCCCTCAGATAGGGTCTGTTCTATTAGAGTTGAAATGCTCCCAAGAATTCATACAGATACAGTAAGAGAAGATAGAAGACTTCACAAAAAGGAAATGAAAGGGAACGAGCTGGGAATAAGTCTGGAAAAGCTTCCAGGAAAAGAGAATGGAATAGAGAATGACCCACAGCAGACATTTACGGAGGGCGTACGCCAGGCACAGCCTGCACACAGGCAGGACACTCAGGTATAGTCTTGGCATATCAATAAGTACAATACAGGGAAGCATAACATACATATCTAGAAGTAAAGCATAAATCATCTCTAAAATGAATATGAGGTTGTGGACATTAGAGCCAGATTACCTGAGTTCAAATCCAGCTCTGCTGCTGCTTCCTAGCTACATGACCTTGGGGAAGTCATTTACCTTCTCTGCCTCCCAATTTCTTCACATATAATATGGAACAGTGATATGTTTACCTTATAGGATTGTTGTAAGGATTACATGCGTTGTTACATGTACTGAGAAAGTGGGCACAGAGTAAGTGTGGAAGTTTGAGCGATTGCAAGTATTACTAATAACATTCTATTTGTAGAAGAGGACAGGGAGGATGCACCAGACAGAGGACACAGCATAAGCAGATGTTTGAGGAAGAGAGAAACAAGTGGGCAGGGGAGTACCAGACCTACTGGCTGTGTATTATGGAAGTGGCCACTTTATTGTCATCTCTGTATGTCCAGGACCTTATACAGCTTTTGATGTGCAGTATAGGGATGAGAAGGGAGCTTGAGTGTGGGCTCTGGAATCAGGCAGCGAGATGTAAATCTTGGCCACATAATTCACATTACTTGCCTGTGGGCTTACAAATCCTCCTGTTTCATCATCCTCATTGGCTTATCATGAAAATGGAGTTATAATGTGTATGAAGTACTTAATAGTAAGTATTCTGTATTCTCAAGTGTTAAATATGAATACTTTTTTAGTGCCTGAACAAGGCCATTGAGGTTTTGAAGTGAAAAGTGGTGTCAGGATGGAGCATAGGCCCCTCCGCCCTCACCAGCCCCCTTGGGAATCATCTGTCCCTCAAATTTTAGGTGCTGGACCAGGAGGAGCTCTTTGTGGCCGTGGAGATGCTCTCAGCTGTGGCCCTGATTAACCGGGCCTTGGAGGCTGGGGATGCCAGTGGCGTCTGGAGCAGCCTGGTGAACCCTGCCACGGGCTTGGCTGAGGTGGAAGGAGAGAATGCTCAGCGGTGAGAAATGTTTAACTCAGAGCTGGGAATGGCAGTCGGGGGGGGGGGGGGGGGGGGGGGGGGGGGGGGGGGGGGGGGTGGCAGTGGTTGGGTGAAGCAGGTAAGACCAAGATGCAGAGCTCTTTTGCTTGGAGACCACCCTTCTGCACCCTCCATTCCTGAGCCCAGACCCACTATCGGACTTCTAGCTCCTTGGTCTGTGTTTCTTTCTGGGAGTAAATGGGTTCATAGTCATGTCTATTTCCACCATTGGTTCAAAGCTAATGTTTGAGTGCACCACCAGGTGCTAGATACTATTCTAGGTGCTAGGAAATAGCAGTGAATAAAAAGTAAGTCTCTACTCTCATTTGAACTTATATTCTCTTGGGGGGGAAAAGACACTGGTGTGTGTGTGTGTGTGTGTGTGTGTAATATGATTAAAGAGAAAAGCTATGGAGAAAATTAAGCAAAGCCAAGAGAAAAGGATGAGATGTGTAGGAATGGTTTTTCTGTTTTGCGTAGTGTGGAAGGCCTCTTTGGTAAGGGGATTAAAAAAGACCTAAAGGATCTAAATGATTATCATGATGCTATATGAGGGCAGAGAGCCTGAGAAAGACGTGTGCTTGGTGTGCTCAGAGAACACAAGGGCCCCAGGGTGGTGGCATGCAGAAGTGGGAGGAGGGGAGGAAGATGGAGTTGCAGAGCCAGCCCATAAACCTCTGGCTCATGCTTGAGTGAGGAAGGTCGCCATGGGACGGTTTGAGCAAGGAGGGAGATGATCTGACCTACTTTCAGCAGGCTCTCACTGACTGCTGTGCTGAGAATTGGCTCTAGAGGGACAAAGGGAGAAACAGGAAGACCTGGTTTAGTAACTAGGCAGGTGATGGGACTTAGTGTAGTGTGGTAGCAGTGGAGATGATGTAAAGGTATTGGAGTTTTTGACATATTTTGAAAGCAAAACTGACAGGAATTGGTTTGGTAATGGATATGAGTGTGAGAGAGTGGAATTGGGTGTGACTTCCAGATTTTTGGCCTGAGAGGTTGGAGTCTATACTTACTGAAATAGGAAAGACTATGAGAGACACAAATTGGGCTGAAGGACTCCAAGGTTCAGATGTGTGATGTTGGGTGTGAGGGGCTTATTAGATGTTCTTGTGGAAATACCAGGAGGCCGCTGGGATAAGTGAATGGCCTGGAGGCATATTTTGGGGAGTCATTAGAGTATGGTACTTAAAGCTCTAGATTCGTTGAGATCACCTTGGATGAAAGTATGGAGAGAGAAGATCTCCAAAGATTGAACCTTGGGATACTCAGGTTTAAATGGCAGACCCTTCTTGGGTTAGAGGCCAAGAGCAGGTCTCATTCAGTGAGGCAGGATGGCCTCAGCATCACCAGGACTGAGAGGCCAGAACGGATGGCTGATGGCTGAGTGTTTAGATGTCAAGGAGGAACCAGCAGAGGAGGCTTAAAACAGTTCATCAGGGCAGAGGAGAACCAAGAGAATGCAGGTCCTAGGGGCCAAGTGAGGAAAATGTCACAAATGTTTCTCTTAACTTCTGGCTGATGATTTACATTCTGCTCATCTTGCTCTGCTCCCAGTTACTTCGATGCCCTGGTAAAGCTTCGAAAGGAACGTGGAGTGGATGGGGCCTTTCTGAGCTGGAATGACCTGCAGACCACCTTGAGCCAGGTCAACGCCCAAGTCCAGGAAGAGACAGATCGTAAGTGGAGGCCTGAGCTAGAGGAAGGCTGTCCACTGGGGCAGCTCTGTCCCTTAGCTGTAAGTCCTCGTATCCCTACCCCTAAATCTCTTTACAGAGGTCCTTGCCGTCAGCCTCATCAATGAGGCTCTGGACCATGGCAGCCCGGAGAAAACCCTAACCGCTCTGCTGCTTCCTGCAGCTGGCTTGGATGATGTCAGCCTCCCTGTCGCCGGTCGATACCATCTCCTCCTCGTGGCAGCCAAAAGGCAGAAGGCCCAGGTAAGTGAGGTTCGGGCTGGCTGGTCTGGTCCGTGGGGTAAGAATATCCTTGTGGGCAGAGTCCTGTGGTCAGTGAACCCTGCCAGTGTAAGGGGGACAGTCCCATCTTGAGTTAGAGGCCAAGAGGAGTTCTCATTTGATGAGGCAAGATGGCTTTCATCACCAGGGCTGAGAGGCTGGGAGAGATGGCTGAGTGGGACTGAGCTCGAGTTCCCAGTGGGAGTCTTGGGTCTGAGAAGAGCAAATCCTTGAAGCCAGAGAACATGGACTGGATTTCCTACTGTGGCACTGCTTACCATGTGACCTGTAGCAATCCCTAATGTCTCTGTGTTCCCTTATCTGTAAAATACTATGTACCCTGGTCCTTACTACCTCCATGAATAGGGTAAAACTCAAGTGAGTTGAACAGTGTGACAGTTTATAACTTGTAATGCCCTGAGTGGCAATAGGAAGGGTAGTTGAATGTCAGAACTTGGCTTGTTTTGTCTTCACTACTGTTGTGACTATGTGTCGCCGAGTCAGATATGACTCCGAGCTGACCCTCCAGCAGGGGTTCAGAGGCTGCAAATTGCATGGGGGGAGATTGCTCATCTTTCTCCCGAGGACCAGCTGGTGGATTTGAACTGCCTGCCTTGGCTTGGCAGCACAGTTCCTTACCACTAGGCCATGAGAACTTCGCCACAGGTGTTAATTTGTAAGAAATTGCTTTAGAACAGGGCCTCCCACCATAACATGCCATCAAGTTGACTGACGAGTTAATGGAGACCCTGCGTGTGTCAGAGCAGAATTTTGCCCCACAGGTTTTCAGTGGTTGACTTTTCATAAGTAGATTACCACACTTTTCTCCAAGGTCTTCTGGGTAGACAAAACCCATCAACCTTTTGGATAGTAATCAAATGCATTAATGATACTGCCCAGTGAGTCTAGCAAATAGTCAGCTCAATTGAAAAAAAAAGTTTGTTTAAGTCTGTTATTTTACAACATGAATGAACCATGTAAATATTATACTAAGGGAAATAAGTCAGGCACAGAAGGGCAATTATTATTGTATGCTTTCATTTACATGCAATATCTAAAATAGGCAAATGCTTAGAAGTAGAAAGCACATTAGTGTTTACCGTGGACAGGGGGCAGCGGGGAGTAGGAAGTTAATTTTTGATGGGTACAGAGTTTCTGTTTGGAGTGATGAAAAGTTTTGGAAATAGCAGTGATGGTTGCACAACATGGTGAATATCATTTGTTAAAAGAAGTGTATGATCAGAGAGGAGCATTGCGGTGGAGACTCAGTAGGAATGAGTGAGACAAATGGAAGGGAGCAAGCCTCATCAGTCTTACAGCGTGGCAGGCTCAAGCTTCCATGGCCTTCATTCTCAGGTCATCGTCCCACTTCCTTGTGGGAGATGTGTAAGGAAAGGTGAATGTCAGGGTCAGGGTGGGCCGGAGATGATGTGAATTACCACACAGGGGTTGGGGGCCAGTAGGTGGAGGATCAAAGTGGCTGACTATTCCTGGATGCAGCTGAAGCCCGAGGACAGGGAATTGAGAGGGTGGTGGATGCTGAAGCTAAAGGGTCTGTCTGGAACATTTGTGGGTCCTGTGACCGACATGAGTTGATATTTGGAGGCAGGGTAGGAAAAGGTAGAGCCTTCTGAGTCTAGCAGCAAGGATCACTGTCTTTGTCGTGCTCCCCACCCCCAGTGTTTACCTACAGTTTAGTCCCATTTGTAGTTAGTCTGGGAGCCTAGGGGGCCAGCCTGGAGCATCATCTTTTCTCATTTCTCTCAATTCTGTCAGGTGACAGGGGATCCTGGAGCTGTGCTGTGGCTGGAGGAGATTCGGCAGGGAGTGGTCAGAGCCAACCAGGACACAGACACAGCTCAGAGAAGTAAATGGGCCAGATGGGGGTTGTGGAGGAGGAGAGGAGATGTGGACTCACCAGGAGCCTGGATAACCAGGCAGTGTCGCTATCGCCTCCTCCCTTTCAGCCTCTGGGGGCAAGCCAGCCAGAATCGGAACAAGAGCATTACTGCTTAGGCCATAGAGAGGATTTCTCAGTAGTGAGCTGGGCAGGAAATTCCCACGAGTTGAGAACCCATACTCTTCTGTGCCTTCCTGTAGACATTGTCCCTGCACTATAAGCAGGTACAATCCGCTAGTGGCTCTAGCTAGAGGATATTTAATCTTAAGGGTAGGAAAATAGGTGGCAGCTAGACACAGGTGTTCTGGTATGGGGTACTGACGATGCTAATTCTCCATCTCTAGAGTTCCTCTGTCCATCTCTCTATGAGTTCCTAGGAGGCAGATATTGTATCAACCACCTCCAGTTCTTGAACTCTCCTCCTAGGGAAGCTGCCCAGAAGTCCTCTGCCCACATCCTGCTTCTGTACAAGATGATTTGCTTTTATCAAGCCCCACATTGCCACCTCCGGGAATCCTTTCTTCATCACTGCTTCCCTGCCCTCCAGGCACAGCTATGTGCTTCTTTTCACCTGTCTGTATCCTGGCATACAGACGCCCTCCTCTGTCATGTGGGCTTTCTTGTGTCCACCTCCTCGTGATGGCACAAGGCTTGTGGGCAGGCAGTGCTCTGAGGACACACTGACTTCTCTCTCCTGATGCTCCCATCAGTGGCTCTTGGTGTGGCTGCCATCAACCAGGCTATCAAAGAAGGCAAAGCATCCCAGACAGAGCGAGTATTAAGGAACACCAATGTGGCCCTCCGAGGCGTGGTTCCTGACTGTGCCAATGGCTACCAGCGAGCCCTGGAAGGTGCCATGGCAAAGAAGCGGCGCCCAGGTAACATCCGTCCCCTGACTGTTCTCTTCTACTCATTCCAGTTACTTCTTGCCTCCTATTGAACCTTCCCTGGGACCTTGGCTTCTGTTTAGGGGACACAGCTTTCTGGGTTCAGCATAACATGAGAGATGGCTCCGCCTACTACTTCCATCTGCAGACCTTCCAAGGGACTTGGGAGCGACCGGCAGGCTGCCACCTCAACACTTCACATCTAACTCGGGAGGAGATCCAGGTTAGTAGGACCCCTGTATGGGTGGGGTCATACATAGATAGGGGGTTCCTTGTAGATGCCTCTACCCATCAGGCTCTCTCCCACCTCTCCAGGCAGCTGTCACCAAGGTCACTGCTGCCTATGATCGCCAGCAGCTCTGGAAGGCTAACATCGACTTCGTCATCCAGCTCCAGGCCCGCCTCCGTGGCTTCTTGGTTCGGCAGCAGTTTGCTGAGCGTTCCCACTTTGTAAAGACCTGGCTCCCAGCAGTCGTCAAGATCCAGGTGGCAGGCTCTGGCTTTCCAAGTCTTCAGGGTCTGGGCTTGTCTGAGCTTTTGAATCCTGCTGCTCTTTTGCTGAGTGGTATTTTAATGATCTTTTGGCCTCTAAGGAGTAGTGGTTAAGAGCATGAATTCTGGAGCCAAATTACACTTACTGTGTGATCTTGACAGGTTACCTACTTTCTCCATCTCAGTCTTCTCAACTGCCCCTCAGTCTCCTCACCTGTAAACTAGAAAGAATGATAGCATTCACCTTACAAGGTTGTTGTGGGGATTAAGTAAAGTGGTTACTTATAAAGTGCTTAGAATGATGCCTGGAAAGCAGGTAAGAACTAGGGGAAAGTGCTAGTGGCAGCCATCATTTTCTAGCGTATGGAGAGCTGCTTGTTAGCTTCTCCAAGGAAAGATGAAATGAGATTTAGTGAGAGAGATGAAAATTTGAGAATTTTCAGAATGGGCTTCCTGATGAGGAAGGCATAGGAAGGAGGGAGTAATGGTTAAACAGAAGGGGAGTGGGATAGCCTTAGGAAGCATCACCTTTCCTTCTAACTCAGCCCTTTTTATTTTCATTCTTCCAATGTATGATGGGCCACTGTGGCTTCTGTGACCCACCCTGAAATAACTGGGACATGAGACCCGTAGGGAAGATAGCCAGGCACATTGTACAAGCCAGGATTTGAGCAGAGATCTCCCCAGATCTGTGTGATCTGGAGGGCCTCATGGAGGTGGTGGCAACACATAGGTACTTCACATAAGAAGCATCTTTGAACGGCTGGTATCTGCAAAGCATACCACTCAGTGCTGGGCAGATCTGGGAGCTGAACATGAGATTCACAGTGAGTGATCACCTTTCTCCCCTTGTCAGGACTGAAGTATAGTTAATATTAGATGTTGGGATAGTAGGGACACAAAAACAACACCAGAGGATCCCAAGAGAAGTGAATGTACAGAATTGAAACTGGGAAAATAGCCTTGGATTATGATCAAGGACATATGGTAGTAATTGAGTGCTCAGTTTTTATAATCAGAGGCCAGAATATGCCTCTTGGTTTGACCACTTCTGCTCCACATGACCTTGGGCACCTTACTTAAGGTCCCTCTAGCTCTTCATTTCCTCATTCATAATGATGGTACTCATGAGAATTAAGTAGGAAAATTACACAGAGCACTTGATCTGGCAAGTACTCCATTGGTTGCCATTCTGAGATGTTAAATTTGGGGGCATTGGTCCCAGAACTCAATTCAGAACCCTAGCAACCTGCATGTAGTTTCTGGATCATAAGAATTCCTCCTTCCTTAGCTCAGACTAGAATTTTGTATAAACTCAAAGGCAATGAAAAGTAATACCAACAGTGGGAAAGGAGATGGAGTCAGAGGGAACTTTCTACTAATACGAAAGCTGTATTGGCGTGGACCTGGGTCCTGGGAAGCAGAAAGGGAGAGATGTTACAGAGCCTCAGGCCCTCCAGCTAGTGGGGATTGAGTCAGAATTGAAGCCCCTTGGGTGTTCTGAGACTTTAATATTTTCCGAAAACTTTGACCCTGGATGGAGCCCCAGTCAGGGTCCCGAATCTGACAAATCCAAAGGTGAGAATAAACAAAGATCTGGGGCAGAAAAGCATAAGGCAACTTGTTTAAGGGAAAGTGAATTATCTGATGTGACTAGAATTTTTCCAGGGGTGCCCCTGAATAGTCAGGAGAGGAGTAGAGGTCAAAGATTGAGAACGTCTGGAAACTTTGAGACTCAGAGAGACATAGACCAAGTAGTGCTTTAGGAAAATCAGTCTTACACAGGCTTGGGGTAGAATACAAGAGGCTCCTGAGGAAAACAGCAAAACAGAAGGGAGCCCTGATTTATGGAGGAAAGGGTCAGCTGGACCGCTTGCAGCAAGCCAGATGTGGGGCAAGGCCATCTTGGGGGACAGCTGAGTTATTGAGGAACTCGGAGGAGAGATGTGCTGAGAGAGGGTCTCAGTGGATAGTGGTGGGTGTGAGTTAGGAGACCACCAGCAGCCTGGTGGCCACTGGCAGAGATGGCCATGCTGTTCTGTGTCGGTGCATGTTCTGCATCCGCGAAACCGTGCACCCCATCAGACTGCTGTGTAACCACGCTGTGTGTGAGAGGGCAGAGTGTGTGATGGTGTGTGGGCGGTCTGTATATGGGTGTATGAATGTATTTTAGGGGGAAGAAGTTAGCAAGTAGGTGTACGCTTCATTAATATCTTTGAATCCTGTAACTTACAGCTGTGTTTCTGTGAGGAGGTGTTGGTGAATGTAGGTATGTTTAATTTTATGGCACATGACCAATTGGCAGCATCAGGATGGAT
>NW_006399926.1:1174160-1193821 GCF_000299155.1 Elephantulus edwardii
TGACTGGGATAATCGGGATGGGAGTGTCAGAGACAGTGCGATTGGCACAGGACAGAGTGGAGTTTAGGGCTGTTGTACATAGGGTCGCTATGTGTCGCAGGCGACTCGACGGCACATAACAACAACAACATGTCCGTGGTTGTATGTATGTGAGCGTGTGTGTGCTGGGACTAGGGCATGTGGCAGAGGGCACAGATGTTTGATCTTCCCCATGAAGTTGGAAGTTTTTAAAGAAAAAATAATTTCCCTTTCCTGACTGCTTGCCTGTCCCTGCACCTTAGAGATCCTTGAGCAAGGCCTTTCTCTGAAAGCTTCTTGGGTCATTGGGAACCAGCAAAGGTTACCTCTTTTCCTTTCCTGGTGTGCAGGCTCATTGGCGGGGTTACAGGCAGCGTAAGATTTACCTGGAGCGACTGCAGTATTTCAAAGCAAATGTGGATGCCGTGATCAAGGTAACTAGATCCTGGACCCTTCTCTCTTGAAGGACCTCAGAAAACAATCTCTTGTCCTATTACTTCCTTGTGCTCTCTGGAGTTGGCCGAGCAGCCTTGGGTCTGAGGGATGAGCCTTCAGGCCCAGCGCTCTGAGGCATTGTCTCTCCTCCAGATCCAGGCATGGGCCCGGATGTGGGCAGCTTGCAGGCGATACCGCAGCCGTCTCGGCTACTTCCAAAAGAATGTGAGTGTCACTCTGCTCCCCTGTACCTCTTCTTTGCCAATGACACCAGAGCCCTGCAGCCTGTGATCCTTTTCTATGTGTTTATGGCAGGTTAACTCTGTTGTAAAGATCCAGGCATTCTTCCGAGCCAGGAGAGCCCAGGATGACTACAGAATGTTAGGTGGGTTGACTGATTACCCTCAGCGTGTGAGTAAACTGGCTAGATTTCCTTCACTGTCTACAAGTAGATTTCAAAAGCTGACCTACAAAAGTCACAACACTCCAAAACTTACTAACTGGGACCTAGGAGAAATTGTCTGGCCTTTTTGGTTTTTTGGTTTTTATTTTCTTTTTTTATTTATTTTATTTTAATTGTGATTTTTTTAACAAAATTTTACAGGGAAATTAGATTTTCATCCATTCATTGTTGTACATTTTAGCCCTTCTCCCTCTCTTCCCCATCCCCTAGTTCACTTTTTAAAAAATATTCATTCATTGCAATTACCTCCTTCCCCCCATCACCACGTTCTCTTTGCAATGTACCTCTTATTTTGGGCCATTATTGTACACATAATGCCTAATCATATATTCCTTTTATAGACAGTTCTTTCCTTCATCTGTTCCAATGCAGTGTTCCAGTGTCCCTTCTTTTCTTAGTTTCCCCCCAACCCTCATGTGAGTCCTGTTTTTTGTGACTGAGATAATTCATTCAGCATATGAGTGACCCTTGAGGACATTATGTCTGGCCTTTTTGGACCCTTTTCTTTCCTTGACAGCTGATGTCCCCAATCTCAAGCATGTCTTAGGACCTGAGGTGGGTGGAAGGATGAGATCTGCCTTTGGGCCTCTTCCCGTTTGATAGGAGAGATAGGAGTCATCTCAGGGCTAGGCTGGTCTGGATAGCCCTCTTGGACCTGCACAACAAGTAAGGGAACAAGTTGTCTGTAGGGAATGTGGAACAGGGGTTGTAAGAAAAGGCTTCCTGCCCACCCCAGGAACAGATGGCCTTGTCACGGAAGACCTCTGTTAGGGGAAATACCGCCAACCATGCAACCATGTCTTCCTTTACCAGACTTAATATGTCTTTCAGTTACTACCACTAAAGGAGGCGGGGGCGGGGGGGGGTGTTCTTTCTCCTCTACCTAGACTTCCAGCCCTCTGCTCTCTCTTCTCCTCTGGGTGAGGACTCCACCCCTGGGGCTCCTGTGGGCCAGCGCACACAGCCAGGGGAAGCCTGATGCGAGTCCTTCCTTCAATGCCGGGGAGCTCTGCCTCACTGCCCCATGTTCCCTTGTATATGCTGAGCTGACTTTAAAGGCTTAAGACAGTCTTCCATACTGCTCATAATCCCTTGTCTTTCAAATCCAGAAGTCTAGTCCTAGAGGGTCCCTTTCCTTTTTATGAAGTTGAAAAGTTGGTTCGTTTCTGTTTGCCTCCAACTGTTTGGTTCCTGAAGAAGTAGGTCTCTGTCCTTTCTGGGCCTGAGGCTACCTCATGGGCTTCAGAATGATTATACTGTTAGGCGTCCTCTCTCACCTACTCAGTCTCTTTGCCCCACTGCTCTGTCCCCAGGGGCTCTGTACGCTCCCTCTCTGGCCATGCACACTCAGTCCCCCTGGCTTCTGGACTGCAAGCTGCTTTCTCTCCATCTCTTCCCAGACTGACCCTTTCTGATTTTTCCCTCTTGCAGTTGTATTAACCCCACTGTCCCAGTCATTCTTTATCTCTTCTTCAGTGCATAGTGTTTCTAGAAGAATTTGCCCTTTTCAGTTCTGTCCCACAACTTCATTGACTTCCCAAGCTCCACTCAGAGCCCTCCCACTTACTGTCATGTGGCCTCAGCCTCAGGCAAGTTACTTAACATAGTTGTTGCCTCGGCTTTCTCATTTACAAACTGAGGGTGAGGTAGAGACTATCTTGTAGAGTTGTTTGGAGAATTAAATTAATTAACATGCTGTATTTTGTCAAATCTAGCATGTTCTTAGCTGTCTAAGATTCTGCCATTTTTTTTACTCCTTAAAGATCCATCCTCTACTCTGGGTAAATTAATCCATTGAACCGGTGTGTGTGATCATGTTGTTCTCATGCTTAAAACATGACTTCCCATTGTCCTGAGGGTGAAGTCCATCTCCTAAGTGTGACTTTCACGGCTCTCTAGCTCCAGCCTCTCCCTGCACATTCAGCTTCCTGTCCGCACACACCTGCCCCTATCACTCGTGTCTTTACTGTGCTCCACTCACACTAGACTCCCAGCAGTTCCCACGCACCCACAGTCACACTCAACTCCTTTTCACAGACATTAAGTTGAGCCTCACCTCCAGGAAGTCTTTCTTCACTCCTCAGGTGGGCTTAGGCAGCCCCCTTTTTTCCTTCCAAAGATCTTCATGCTTGCCCCTCTCAAAGCACTGTGGTAAGTTGCCATTGTGTCCATTCCATCTCCTGGTGACCCCATGCTGGACCTTTTGGAAAGAGATTGCCAGACGTGTCTTCTGAGATGCCTTTGGGTAGGTTTGAACTGCCGGCCTTCAGTTAGTGGACTAGAATGTAGCCACTCATGCCACCAGGGAGTCCCATCAAAGCCCTAACTGCACGAGAGTGAATTATGGTTTATTTCTCTATTTCCTTACTGGAATAGGGGCGTTAGGGGCAGAGCCAGGACTCAGCTACTGGTCAGAAGGGTGGCAGGAGTTCTACTCTGCACATTTGAGGTTGTCTTGAATCAGAATCAGTTCAGTGGCAATAAACACAGAGACAGGGCCTGGTTGTATTCATTTACCCCAATCTGATTCCATCATTTACTACTAACTGTAACCTGGACTAAGTTACTTAACCTCTCTGCGCCTTGGTGACTTCATTGGTAAGATGGGCTTTTTACAGTGTATTAACTTCACATAAAGTACATAAAGTCTTTAGAATCGTTTCTGACCTAGAGTTTATATTATAGGCATTAGTTTAGTTGTTCTCATTCTCTGTAGGCTCAGAGGCTTCTCTTTGCTCAGATACCAATTCCAAAGCCAAGAATTGCTATCTAGCTCTGAACTCCTGTATTATAAAAGCATTTCTTCTACCCATGCTTCCTCCTGTGTATAATCCCTGCAGGAGGGGCAGGCAGGGCTGAGTGGAGGCTCAGAGGGGTGGGAGTGAGCTTGGAATGAAGGATGGGAAGATGGCCAAGCAGAAAGGGGAGTAAATCAATCAAAATAGGGGAATGTGGGAAGCTCATCAGAGGGCTATGGTGTGGGAGACCAGGAGGATAGGTCCAGCCTGATGATCGATCTAAAGGCAGAGAAATAAAAGCTCTTATGTTATAAATCACGTTCTAGGACAGGACTGCCAGAAGCTGCCCATTGCCCTCCAGTGGAGAGTAGAATCAGTGAGGAGGGCCAGAGGTTGGGAACCTGCTGAATGCAGACTACCTCTGAGGTGGCATGTCTAATCCTAAACATCCTCTCTCTTCCTGACAGTCCATGCTTCCCACCCCCCTCTCAGTGTGGTTCGAAAATTTGTCCACCTCTTAAATCAAAGCCAGCAGGACTTCTTGGCTGAGGCAGAGCTGCTAAAACTCCAGGAAGAGGTGGTCAGGAAGATCCGGTCCAATCAGCAGCTGGAGCAGGACCTCAACCTCATGGACATCAAGATTGGCCTGCTGGTAAAGAACCGGATCACCCTGCAGGTAAGAGCCCCCCAGCCCATCCTCCCCACCTCTGGCTGCCCAGTTATTAACTAGAACTTTGAAAAATGTGTGGATTCCGTCCTTGTTCCAGTGGCCCTCTGTCCTTTTAGTGAGGCATTTATTGGGGGGCACATGATATCACAAAATAGCACTGGACACTGAATCATGGTACCTGGCTCTCCTAATTCCCAGTGATGGGAGGCACTGTGGGTAAGTCTGTTTCCTCATTAGTAAAGTGGGAACAATAGAATGTCTATTCCTGCAGGCTAAAAGCAAAGGTATATAGGAATACTCTTTAAACTGACAAATGCACAATGAAGGGCAGTAGTGATATAAGATTTTTTTTAATATATATATAAGATCTTTACCTCAAATTTGTATGATAGTCTACTAAGAACTAATAATGGATACCTGTAGGCTTTGGCCTGACAGCCCAGTTTTCTCTAGGGACTTACCCCTGTGAGAGCCAAGGTGCCAGATGGACTCTCAGGGCAGTAGGGGGGCCCTTCTTCACCCCCAGAACCATTTAATTTCCCCCAGCTCATGCCTATTCCTTGAACAGCAGAAAGCCCTGGCTCCCTGAGGCGCTGATTCTAGACCATATGTTCGGTGCTATGTGCTGGCCTGGGCTGCTTGTATCACTTGCTCCCCCAACCCTGCAGGAGGTAGTCTCCCACTGCAAGAAGCTGACCAAGAAGAATAAGGAACAGCTGTCGGATATGATGGTTCTGGACAAGCAGAAAGGATTAAAGTCGCTGAGCAAAGAGAAACGGCAGAAACTAGAAGCATACCAACACCTCTTCTACCTGCTCCAGGTGAGCAGAGGACTTTGGAAGGAGAAGTCTCCACCATCCCTTGAGAGTCTGAGACCGTGAGACTTTCATGTTGTGCCGTTGCTTCCATGAAATGTGCCTTTCCTGCAATCCTAGTGCCTTTTTTTTAATCCCAAGAGAAAAAGGCTTTTCCCCCTGCTTGTTTATAATGTTTCCAGTACCCTGCGAAAATGTCACAGTACTTGCTCCATTCCAAGTTTCCATCCAGAAATGTGTGTGTGTGTGTGTGTGTGTGTGTGTGTGTGTGAGAGAGAGAGAGAGAGAGAGAGACTCTTGAATTGCACTTTTCAGCCATGCCTGATTTACCCATTGCTTATAGACTCAACCCATCTACCTGGCCAAGCTGATCTTTCAGATGCCACAGAACAAAACCACCAAGTTCATGGAGTCGGTGATTTTCACTCTCTACAACTATGCCTCCAACCGCCGAGAGGCCTATCTCCTGCTCCAGCTGTTTAAAACAGCACTCCAGGAAGAAATCAAGTAGGTTTTCCAGATGGGAAGGGAATAGGTTCAGAGATAGCAATGCTGGCTCTTTCACAAAATGACAAGTTGTTGAGGTTTGAGGGTAGAAATGAAACCAGAATACCTCTTTTCCCTACCTCCTGGGGGGATTCTGCGAGTTACCTTTTGGGACCACAGAATGGGAGGATATGGGCTTCCCTGTTAACACAGGATGAGATAGTGACAACAGGTTATTCTATAAAAAGGGAAACACCAAAGAAAGCTTCTAAAGGCCATTGACTTAAAGAAAAAGCAGCTGGTTGTCCTCTGCAGAGGCAGGAGACCAACTCTGATGACCTTTTAAATCACACAGGTCCAAGGTGGAGCAGCCCCAGGATGTGGTAACTGGCAACCCAACAGTAGTGCTGCTAGTGGTGAGATTCTACCGAAACGAACGGGGACAGAGTGCCCTGCGGGAGATCCTGGGCAAGGTTATCCAGGACGTGCTGGAGGACAAGATGCTCAGCGTCCACACAGACCCTGTCCACCTCTACAAGAGCTGGATCAACCAGACTGAAGCCCAGACAGGACAGCGCAGGTGAGCAACCTGAGCACAAGAGCTTTCTTTGATCATCCCCATCCTGGGCATCCACTGGGGAAGCATGGTATCCGTTGAAGGTAAAAATGAACTAACGTTGATTTATGCAAATGTGACACCAACCCTCTCTGATAATGAACCATTAGAGATGACTCCAGACCTGGTGGGCAACGAACACAGATGAATATGCAAATATGCTAATTGCTGTGCTAGTGCAAGTAAATGACATGTCAAATGTACTGGAAGTTGGAATAGGAACTCCTTATTGATAGTATAGATGAATATTCAGACTTTCAGATGAATATGCAAATTAAACTGGTTGATCTCATAGAGTAGGAATTACTCAGGTAAAATGGAGCTGCTGAGAAGTGACCCCTCTGGATGGGACTGGATGCTTCTAGGTAGAGCCCAGCCTTCTCTCCTGCCCCATCTGGCAACAACTAAATGCAGGCTGGTGCCCTGATTTCCTCCTGGTTCCCCTAAAGGGCCTTTTCATAGATTTCCAGTTTCTTCACTACTTCTCACTCGCTTCCACCTCCCTGGGATCCTCAGTTCTTCTTAAGTTTTCCTCATGTGTTTCCAGTTCTCTTAGAGTCCTTTCTCATGTTCTGGTCTGACCGTCTTTGGCCTACTGTGCTGCCCTTAGCCTGTTTGTGTGAGATCCTACTGTCAGATGGAAAGTTTAAAGGGTGAAGTATCGGAAGGGAGGCTATTGGAGGAACCCTAGTTAATGTCTTGTCTCTCTGCCCACAGCCACCTCCCTTATGATGTCACCCCAGAGCAGGCCTTGAGCCACCCCGAGGTTCAGAGGCGACTGGACATCTCCATCCGCGACCTCCTCGCCATGACAGAAAAGTTTCTCGTAGCCATCATCTCATCTGTAGACCAAATTCCGTATGTGGGATGGCTCCAGGCCAGCCCAGGCAGGGGGACTCAAGAAATCTAGGCTGAGATGGGGGGCAGAGGGAAATAGGTGGCAGTGTTCAGAGCAATTCCATACATAAAGGATTGGAAAAGTCAAGCTCATTTGCTAAGTTGATTGGCTTGGATCATAATACCCAATGACAGAGCCAAGTTTAAACCAGACCTTTGACCCCTCCTTTGAGATTGAGTACGAACTGATATTCTTACATTTTTTACTCAGTAAGCGATTTTTGAAAAATAAATCAAAACACGGCAAAGTGGACATTATCTCAGTTCATCTTTCAGCCAGCCAGCATGCCTGGTGCTCAGTGCTGCCCAGGGTGGGGCAGGAATGCTGAAGAGAGGAGCCCGCAGAAGTCATAATGGACTCCCCCGACTCAGAGACCTGGACTGAGGATTTATAATTAGAGTTCAGAGAAGGCTACCCAGGACCAAAGAAAGGAAAGTACACAAGCTGGAGACTTCTGTCTCTGGTACCTCAGGAGGCGGAAATAGCTTTTAAGTTAATTAAATTTGTAGGTGGCAGATCTATAATAGGATTAATAATAATAATAATGTCTAGCACATTTGAATAGCTCTCTACCATTATACATTCCTCTTACAAAAGCCCTATGAGGTAAAGGCAAGAATTATCATTCCCATTTTCCAGACCAGGAAATAAATTCGCAAAGGGGAGCGAAATAGCTGAGGGTGATTTGTCTGGTTAACAATGGGATCAGGTCTGGAGTCCCCAGCTTCTGCTCCCTGGTCATTATGGATCCTGCGTCTAACCCACACCAGAAGCTCACAGGGTGCTCGCATAGCTGACAAGATTGGCAGCCTCAGAGCTTCCTGGGCTACCCCTAGGACAGGTTTGGCAGTGACATACCCAAGGTACAGGCTGAGGTGCCTCTGTAGGGGAAGGCAGGATGGCTATGGACTCTGGAATGTTCTGCATGGGATGTTGGAGGAGACTCAAGAAGAGGCTCCTAGGCTAAGTCATAGCTGGGTGAGTGTTTAGTGGATGGCAGGATCCTGGTCCTAGGCACTGACAAAGGCAGGGAAAAGGGAGAGGCCAGAAAGATTTGGAGGTGGCTGGCTGTGGGCAGTGGAGGGACAATGGCTGTGGACAGTGGAAGGGACAGTGTTTGAGCTTCACTCTGTGACTGAGCCTGGGGAAAGACAGACAAGCAAGTAGTCATTCCCTGAGCTCTAGTAGAGAGATGGATAGACCCACAGCATACCTATTGCTCTGTCCCCAGGTACGGGATGCGATATGTGGCCAAGGTCTTGAAGACAACTCTGACAGAAAAGTTCCCCTATGCCACAGAGAGCGAAGTCTATAAGGCAGGTGTTGTTTCCTCTCCCTACCTCCTGAGCCCTCCTTTACCGAGAGTATCCCTACCTCCTGAGCCCTCCTTTACCGAGAGTACCGGTGACCCTCAACTCCCCATCCACCGAAGACTGAAACAAAAGAAAGCCCTATACTATCAGAGTTCAAGAAAGAAAACATTCCTCACCTATGAATTGGCCCTGACTCCTCAGCAGGGCTTCAGATGGCAGCTGGAAAGGCACCTGGGACAAGCTAATTGACAGAGTGGTTAGACCTGGGCTTGTCAAAGTTCTGAGTTCTAGTTCCAGTTGCCAGGTCGTTACATGGCCTTAACAAGTTACCACCCTGCTCTGAATCTGCTTTCTCTTCTGAAAAATTAGGGAGTTGGCTCTTGTAGTCGCTTCCGGCTGAGGGAGCTGGGAGAATGGGGGTGGGGCTGTCAGTTTGGGCCCTGGAGCACTTCTGGTATCGGCTCCTCTGTCCACAGGTGGTAGGGAACCTCCTGTACTACCGCTTTCTGAACCCAGCTGTGGTGGCCCCCGACGCCTTTGACATTGTGGCCATGGCAGCAGGCGGCGCCCTGGCCACCCCCCAGCGCCATGCCCTGGGAGCCGTGGCCCAGCTCCTGCAGCACGCCGCAGCTGGCAAAGCCTTCTCCGAGGAGAGCCAGCACCTGAGGGTCCTGAACAACTATTTAGAGGAGACACACCTGAAGTTCAGGTCTTGAGTTCTGTCATCTCATTCCTCTTCCCTGTCCCTTTTTTCTCTTCATCTCATCCTCCTTCATGACCCGTTTCTCCTTCTTGGAATCCTTGAAGAGAAGTGGCATAGAGGTAAAGCTATAGTCAGTTGGCTGGAGAAGAGATTGTTAGGACTCCTGGAGAGAAGGGAGGATGTTGGGAGAGGAAAGCTCAGACTGGAGAGTGAGAATCAGCCTGAACAGTCAGTCACTAGAGAGGACCGGAGGGAGGATCATGGGAGCACAAAGCATGTGTGGGACACTCACGTGCCCTCCCTCTGCGGACAGGAATTTTGTCCGCCATGCCTGCCAAGTGCCAGAGCCAGAAGAGCGTTTTGCAATAGACGAGTACTCAGACATGGTGGCTGTGACGAAGCCCGTGGTGTACATCACCGTAGGGGAACTGGTCAACACGCACAGGGTGAGGCCTGCAGTCTGGAGGGCACGGGCACTGGCCAGGGTCTGAAAGTCCACAGTGGCCTAATGTGGCCCCTGTCCTCCTCTTCCTTGCAGCTGTTGTTGGAGCATCAGGACTGGATCGCCCCTGATCACCATGACCCGCTGCATGAACTCCTGGAGGACCTTGGGGAGCTGCCCACTGTCCCAGACCTCATTGGTACATGGCAGCTAGGGCCAGCGGGGGGACCGCAGAGAGGGATGACAGGCAGGCAGGGCATGTGAATGAGCCTTCTGTTGAGGTTTGTTTTGGTGTTGTTTTTTTTTTCGTCTGGGTTGTATGATGGACACATGGGTACACACTGATCTGGAGAGAGTGGATAGATAGCGCAGAAACCCAGTATCATATAAATGGGTGATAGAATCATGTGAGATAGATGTGGGAGGGATGAGAGTTGGTTTGGGGTAGGCTGGGGACAGTTCTCCACTCCATCTTCATCTCAGAAGGTTTCTATGATGAAGGATTTTAGCTCTGCGGTGACGTGGGAGAGTGCGGGAGAGGACAGCTTCCAGAGGTAAAGAGTCAGGGTGAAGGTGGTGACAGATAGGAGACAACCAGGAGCTCCAGACTTGGTCAGGCAGAGCCCCCTGCCGTCAGGGCTAAGGGGGTGGGAGAGGAACTTTTCCAGAACATAGTTCTGTGGGTAATAGACACCAGAACATCACTGTGCAGGGTTGGGGTCAGGGCAGGAAAACTTCCTGTTAGAAGCTTGGTGCGTGGAGATACATATTTATTGTGACCTCATCTATGTGTGTACAAGTGTGGGTGCGTGGGTGTTATTTTCCTCCTCTCATTCCTGACCCTGCTTCAGGGGAGAACATGGCTATAGATGCGAACATGGACCTAAGCAATTTCGAAGTGTCCCTGACACTCACCAACAAATTTGAAGGGCTAGAGAGAGACGCTGATGATAACAATGTCCGGAGCCTACTTCTGAGGTGGGTGAGACTGGCCTCAGTCCCTGCTCACCCGCACTCAAAGTCTCAGCTGCCTACCTGGCATTCCCTCTGCGGCACCCTCAGCTCTTTTCCTTCTGGCAGCCTCAGCTTTTTTCCTCTGCATTGTAACTGAGGCAAAGGAATGGTGACATCGTGGTTTGCATATTGTTCTGCTATTTACCAAGTGCTTTCTTGCACCTTATTGTATCAAAGGCCAAGCTATGAGTTTATGTTTTGGGGTTTTTTTTCCTTTGAGGAAAAAACTCAGTCGTTAAGTGATTCGCAGAGAGTCCTCCAGCTGGTCAGTGGTAATGCTTGTATTCAAATTTCTGGCTCTTGTTGAGTGATGGTGGGGTTTTGGGTATCAAGCTTTTCTTCCTCAGATCTTCGAAGAGGAGGGAGGGCCCCCAGCAGGGCTGGTCTGGTCATCTGAGCAAAAGAGGAGCCATTTGAAGCTCCCGGTTCAAACAAGGGAGCCCCTCCATTCATTGATTTACTCACTTAACAAGCAAGTAAGCTGAGTGTAGTCCTTTGTCCTGTCTTCGAAGGGCTTAAAGCTGAGTGAGGCCAGGGGTGAAGACACTGTCAGAGAACCATCGGGAAGAGGTAGATGTCAGGTGCATTGAGAGCTCAGAAGCAGGGATGCTTTGGTTGTGAAAGGACTCACAGAGGAGGAAGTGAGTGCTTCAGCTGAAGGACTTGAAGACAGTTTGTGGGTGGAGGTTAGGCAGAGGACACAGAAATATAGGAGAACACAGTGTGTTCAGAACTATGGGGAGTTCTGTGTTATCAACCCATCAACTTACCACCTTCCAGGTCTCCTGCTTAGCTTGCATTCTCCTCACAGCATATCCTGCCACCCCCTGCCTTTTCTCCTTACCTCCCGAGTGTCCTTGGAAACTGTGATTCAGAGCAGGGTCCATATACTCCCTGCTCTCTGACCAGCCCCAAGTCCAGACCCTTCCTCTCCTGCCTCACCTGTCTTCCATCAGTTCTCTTCTCCCACAGCACCAAGCAGATGCTGGTAGACCTCATACAGTTCCATCCTGGCGACTCCCTCAAAGAAATCCTGTCCCTCTCCACTTCCAGAGAACAGGTGAGTGCTGCCAGATCAACTACAGGTACTGTGTCCTTCATCTCCCCACCTCACCCCACCTCGCTGCTGATTCAATTCTCTGAGCTCCCACAGTCAGCCACAAGCCGACCAGGAATGGGAGCTCTCCTTAGCCCTGGGCTCTGCCCTGACTCTCAGAGACCCAGAGGCTGAGGGAACAGTTTGGTCTCTACCATCTTCCCTCGTGTCCCTACATACTGAAGCAAGAGTAAGCTCTGAGGAACACCGACCTTTATTGCAGTGCTAGGAGCTGGGAGGGTAGTGCCAAAAAGTGAGAAGCCTATCTTGAACACAGAAAGGCTGGCACGAAGAAGAAGGTGTGGTGTGGTCTGCTTGAGGCCTATAGGCAAGAGGTGGGAAGTGGGTGGGAGACCAAAGACAAGTTGGGCCAGCTGGAGTGAAGACAGCCAGGGACTTCCCAGAGAAAACATGGTAA
This sequence comes from Elephantulus edwardii, assembly GCF_000299155.1. NCBI lineage: Eukaryota > Metazoa > Chordata > Mammalia > Macroscelidea > Macroscelididae > Elephantulus > Elephantulus edwardii. The sequence goes on from NW_006399926.1 coordinate 1,186,286, forward strand.
CAGCTAGTAGAGGCATGTCCCAAAACACAAGACAGATGGAAGGAAATGCCCCCAAAATCCCTTGTGCCATCACAACTCTCTTATCTGAAAGTGCTAGCCAGTGTGTATCGAGGATCCTCTATCCTATAGCTTCTAGTTGAGCCACTCCTTGCCCGATAAGGCCTTATACATCTATGATGTTGCCCTTGATGGTTTTCATAAGCAATTCCCTGACCTCCCACACAGAAGCTTTGCTGCTGAGGTTACTTCTCTGATGACAGAGAAGTGTCCAGATCTGTCCTTTTAGCTGGTGTCTCTGGGATCTGGCCTGGACTGGGTATTGAAAGGTAGGGTGTGTTAGGCTCTCCAGCCTCTCTTTCCCCCAGGAAATGGCCCACAAGAGGCTGATGGGACAGCGCCAGGCCTGTGAGGCAAAAACCCCAGAACCACTTCGGCGTCACCGCTCACTGACCGCTCACTCGTTCCTGCCGCTGGCTGAGAAGCAAAGGCGTGTCCTGCGGAACCTGCGCAGACTTGAAGGCTTGGGGCTGGTCAGTGCAGCCGACGGCTACCAGGGGCTAGTTGATGAGCTGGCCAAGGTAATGACCTGGGCCTGTTATCTGTATGTGCATGTGTGTGTGTACGTGCGTAAGTGTGTGTATGTGCGCACCCGCACCCACATAGTGTTAGCATCTGGGGACACGCCCACCCACAATTGTCACCAACCAGAAGAAGGGAGACATTCACCTTAAGACTAAAAAAAAAAGTTTTTAAATTAGTCAGAATGTATCATTCTTGCAACTCTCTTTAACTAGAACATAAGGAGACTTGAAGCGCGTTACTTTCCATAGTGTGACAGCCTCACAATATCCATTGAGGGTTTACAGATGAAATTCTTGAGACACTTCTCCATCTAGGATAAAACTGCCTTTGAACTCTTCCATTTCCTACTTTTCCTGAAGGTCTTTAGTCAGGCCCCCAGGCCCTCCTGTCAGGGACTTACCCCCTCCCTCGGTCCCCTCAACCCCAGGACATCCGGAACCAGCGCCGCCACCGGCAGCGGCAGAGAGCAGAGCTGACGAAGCTTCAAGCCACGTTCCAGGCCCTGAGCGCCAAGACCACCTTCTATGAGGAGCAGGGTGACTACTACAGCCAGTACATTCGGGCCTGTCTGGACCACCTGGGCCCCAGCTCCAAGTACGTGCCACCACCTTCTTTCACTTCCCACTCTGGCAGCATTGGAAGGGGAACCTTACCCAGCTCAGCATGTTGCTTTCCTGGACCTGAATCTCACTCCCATCATCTCAGGCTCAAGTGCAGCTTCTCTCTCTGCCTTTATCTCCCACCAGTGGGAAGTCTTCCTCAGGGACTAATTTCCTTCCTCCCAGCTGCAGAGAACTAGCATCTTTGGTGCTGAAGAGTTTGCTGGATAAATTCTCTGGGGATCTTTCTCTTTTTTAAAAAAATTAGGAGTGCTGGGAAAGGGAAGAAGCAGCCATCTCTCCATTACACTGCTGCCCAGCTCCTGGAGAAGGGCGTCTTGGTGGAAATTGAAGATCTTCCTACTTCTCAGTATGTGTCTGCAGAGGACTGGATGTTAAGTCTTCCCGGTCCTCTGACCTGGGGGCAGAGCTCTGGACTGGGCACCAGGTTTGAGGGAGAAGTGTGAACTCTGCATTGAAGGAACTGCTAGAATGATGGGGCAACAGCCATTCCAGAGCAGTGAGCATGGTCTGGCCCAGTTCTAGATGCCCCCAGGCAGAGGACTCAGGGAAGGTATCCTGGAGAGAACAGTGAGGTGGGGCTGGAGAGATGAAAGATGGTATGGAGGGCAGCAGGAGACCTGCAAGGAGTCAGAGAGCTGTGCCTGGCTGGGAGTGACAGAAGGGAAGCCTGGGCTCCCCAATGGCACACTCTGCTGCAGGGGATGGGGGGTGGATGTGGCCCTGAAAAGAAGCATTGGATTTCCCCCTTTGACTCTTGCTCCTGATAGCTTCAGAAATGTGATTTTTGACATCACCCCTGGGGATGAGGCAGGAAAGTTTGAAGTAAATGCCAAGTTCCTGGGAGTGGATATGGAACGCTTTCAACTTCACTATCAGGTAAGGAAGCACACCCATGAGCCCTCAAGATGTCTGCTGGGTGTTGGGTGCCAGGAGAGTGTGAGCCACCTTGCTTCCCTAGGACTCAGAATGGCAGCAACTTGGTTCCCTGCCCAGTTAGGGTTCTCTGCTCCTGGAGGGAAGCATGGTGGTTTGTTCGACGCATTCCCTGGCACAACCCACCACCAGCACCTGGGCAAGTAGAGTGGGCTGGGGGTGTCAGAAGTAGAATTGAGATGAGAGGCCCTATCACATGTCTGAGGTTCCCTCATTTCATCCTCTCCACAGCTGTCAACATTACCACTATTTTACTGGTTAAAAGGTTAAGAAGCCAGGCCTAAGTCATATGCCCATGTTCAGGGATGTAGTGATTTTAAATCCAGATCTTTTTGCTCTGCTGTTTTGCCTTTTTAGTTTCAGAGAAACTGATTTCAAGCCATGACTCTGCCTGCATTGACACTTGGTCAAGTCACTAAGTCACTATTCCATTCTCTCTTGGCCTGTTTCCTCTTCTGTAAAGTGGGGTTTCAGAGCTCACCCCCCTTCAGGTCACCAGGTGATGGTTTAAGGCTACAAGATTTTTCTAGACTATTTTTGTAGACCATATATTTTATTGACTCTGGCTTGGCCACATAGGGAGTTTTGAGGGTATGATCTGTAGGAAATTACGCTGCAAACCCAAAGGCCATGTGTCTCCCAGTTCAAACCCACCAGCAGCTCCAAGGGAGAAAGATGGGCAATCTCCTCCCATTATGATTTCTCCCTAGAAATCCAAAGGAGGGTCATTATAAGTTGGAGTTTGAGGTTTTTAATATTTTTATGCTTGAGCCACAGTAAAGAGCTCTCCAATCTGCGTTCCTGTCCCTTTCCTTCCTCCTAGGATCTCTTGCAGCTTCAGTATGAGGGTGTGGCTGTCATGAAGCTCTTCAACAAGGCCAAAGTCAATGTCAACCTTCTCATCTTCCTTCTCAACAAGAAATTCTTGTGGAAGTGACAGTGGCCGTGGGTGCTACCCAAGCCCCTCTTACTTGGCTGGGTGCTTTTCTTAACACTAACTCTCTACTCCACAAAACACTCAGAGCTCAGCATTGAGCAAGCCTCAAGGATTCCACCTTGCCCAGCTGGAAGGAGTCTGCATACCTGACCACAACAGGGATTGTGTCTTTAACTGGCAAAGTGGACCTTTTCCTGGCATCCAGCAGTGTGGCCTTTAAATCACAGAACACCATGGTTTTCCCACAGATGGTGGGGGATGACCTAGGATCCACCCCTTGGCTGGGAAGGTTATTGCTGTGTATCTGCTGTTATTGCTGCTGCTCTCACACAGTCAGCTAATATAAGCACTGCCTCAGCGGCCTGATCCTCCCCCTCAGCCTGCCTTCTCTCAGAAGACCTCCAAAGCCAGAACCAGGCTCCCCTCCGCTACAGCCCTGCTGAAGTCTAGACAGCTTCGCTGCTGATACCTCACCCTCTGGCCCCGGCACTCACCACTTCCTGGGGGAGGGAGGGGATGTCACTGGTTTTTAATGCCCATGTTGCTGTCACTGTCATCCTCTATGGTGGCCGAGGAAGATGACCTTCCATTAACTTTTAAGTCCTATCCCCCTGTTTGTGCTGTTTTATATGTGGGTCACTAGGGTATTTATTCTCTCTCCTACCCCTACACTACAGATCAGTGTGCAACCTTAATCATGGTTTTTAGTCTTTCATCTATTTGAGCTCAGTAGCATTCTCATTTCCCCTATTCAAACTAATAATACTCATGCCAATCTTTCACACCTTGTATTTTAAGTCTCCTGGGTCAGGGGCAATAGGGTTCCTACTTATGTTTAAGAGCTCATTATTTCAGGCTCATATGGTACAAAGAGCAGTCTTCCTTTTTCTCTGTCACCTCAGGACTCATGCCTCAGAGCTGACTTTTCCAGGCAATTTTGATAGGCCTGCAGTCCTATCTCTGCCATGGTCTCTCTGTTGTCCCCACAAGTACCCTACTTCCTGTCCTTGTTGTCCTTCTGATTTCATTTTAATAAAAGTAGCTGTTGCCCCCAAATCTGTTAACCCCTTATTTCAGTTCCTTCAGAGCAGACCTCCAAGGTCCCTGAGAGTGGGGGACTCTTTCCTGCAGCCTGACCCTACTACCCTCTTCACCAGCCTCCAGTGTGGGCCCACTCTGCCTGCCTGAGCTCGTAAAAGCTTAATGAGATGTGGCGTTTATTCCTCTCTTCCCTCCCCCAGGGGACAGAGAGGAGGAAGGAATGCTTAGGTTTCGATTCTGTTTTTATCGGCTGCTCTGAAGACTAAAGCTGAGAGGAGGAGTTCTACCCCACCCATTTTGCACAGATTTTCAGCAAGTTCTTTTTCTGAGCCTTGGTTGACAGCACTAAAGGTGCTTGAGCCACAGCTCCTTAGGGATTGTGCATTCTACCCTTCAGTAAAAATCTCCTTTCTGGTGGTTGCTAATATATAACCAAATACCTCGATGGTATTATAGTTTGGAGGTTTAAAAGTCATAGTTTGACGGTACATCCCACTTAATTAGCCTAATATATTTTGTGCTCTGTTTTACCTTCTAGTTCATTGGGTAGGGCCTGGGGTCTTGAAAGTTTGCAAGAGACCATCCAAAACACAATTAGTTTCCATCACCAAGGAAGGCCTGAAAGAGGAGGAGGAGGACATGGGACATGTGGCTGATTATGTCTGTGAACAACTGACTTAAAATGAGAAGAAATGCATAGTGTCCCTCTACTACTAATAAATGTTTGTATCAAAGATTCCATAGGAGAATCTTGATGAGATGAGAAAAATGCATAACAGAATTTAAAATTCTCATAGAATCCATATTTTCTGGAGCCATAGAGGGTGGATAAACACTGGAATATTTTGCCCTGAGATAATCTAGAAACCTTAAAAAATACTCCCTGCATTCTTAAAACTGAATAGTAGTTCAGTTTAAATAGAAATAAAGCCTTCCTTGGGCATTATGTCATTTTAAGAGCTATCATTATGTACCACGATCCGACTATAATTCATAGCAATCCTAGGAACAACACATGTGAACCTTGCCCTATCGTGTGCCGTCCTTACAATCTCTGACACAATCGAGCCCATAGTTATAATCATTGTGTCAGACCATCTCATTCAGAGTCTCTTTCACTGGTCCTCTACCTTTCAATGTCTTTTTCCAAGGAGTGGCCCTTTCTCATAACATGTATGAGACAAAGTTTCACCATCCTTGCCTCTAAAGGAGCACCCTGATTGCACTTTCTCCAAACAGATTTGTGCTTTTGGTAGTGTGTGATAGTCTCAGTACTCTTCAACACTACAATTCAAAAGTATCGGTTTTTTTCTTCACTTTTCCTTATTCCTCATCTGACTTTCAAGTGCATACAAAGCTAGTGAAAATACCAGAGCACTTTAGCACTTTGAAGAAGTCCTGGACTTAAAAAAAAAAAGAAGTCCTTGACTGCAGATTTTCTCAATGCAGTATGTCTTCTGATTTCTTGATTGCTGCTATCTTGGGTGTTGATTGTGGATCCAAGCAAAATAATGAGAAGCTGGTCTTTATGAAGAAGGATGTGCCATCAGAATTGGAGGAAGATTCAGCAACAACCTGCATTATGTAGATGTGTGGGGTTAGCCTAAAAGCTGGCTTTTTTTAGCCATTACAGTTAGCCCTCACTAGTCTCCAGCTACCTTAGCTGCAGGCACATGGTCTTACAGACCACCAACAGCTGTGGGACTAGGATAAGAGAGAGTGCTTCCCACACTGAGCAGCAAGACTTAAAGTGAGCACAACTTGTGGAGGCAAGACGTGAGGGAAACTGAAGCAAGACCTTATTGAAAGTGAGACACCGGTGATGGTGGTGGAGAGACTGGCATTGCTGTGAATAAACTGTGGCAGATGACTCCTGAGATAAAGGGTACAGTTAAAGGTTTTTCTATTCTTGCTGGATATTTGAAGAAGAAACTGAATTATAACTGCTCTAAGGGAAACCTTGCTGGATGATTTGGATTTGACTGCTGAACTGAAACCAGAGCCTGGACATATTGAGGAATTGTGCCTTGAAACTTGGGCTAAAACCTAGACTTATATTGGGTGATATTCTTTGCCTCCCCCATTCTCCAACTTCCCTAATAAATTCCATTCTCAGTACCATAACTGTGAGTCTGCAACAAATGAATGAACCTCTTGCTGTTGATCTGGCTCTACAGGCACCATGAGGCTGAGCTACAGGCTCTTTATCTGCTTTCTGCTTTGGGACAGTGAGAAGCTATGCTATTCTTATTCCCTCTGGCCCCTTTCAAGAGATGCTTATGGCCCTGTGCCTCAATGTCTCATTTTCAGCTCTCTAGACAGGATCACACACACAACTTTCTTTGCGGAAAGTTAAGAGGCCTTGAAGTACATGCTGTAGAAGATCAATATGCATTACAACTCAGCATCAGTAAAACAAAAATCCTCGTCACTGGACCAATCAGCAGCATCCTGATAAATGGACAAAAGATTGAAACGGTCAAATTATTTCATTTTACTTGGATTCACAATCAACACATGGTAATGGCAGCCAAGAAATTAAAAGACAATGTTGCAGAGGCAGTCTTGGAGGTGACTCTCTGTCTCCCAAATCTGTGTAATAATAAAAAAAAGACAATGTTGCCTTGGGAAAATTTGCCAAGGACTGCTCTAAAGTGCTTAAAGAATAATGATGTCAGTTTAAGGAATAAAGTGCACCAAATCCAAGCCATGGTATTTTCAATTATTTTGTAGGCATCTAAAAGTTGTTGTGTGCCATTGAGTCTGAACCGACCCATCGCTGACTCCAGTGAGTTTTCAGAGGTAGTTAATCGCGCGGGAGGAGATTGTTCACTCTTCTCCCGTATAGAGCAGCTGGTGGATTAGAACCTTGATGCCTTCAGAACTGGAACGCAGCTTCTTGCCACTAGGCCACCAGTTCACCCCATCTAAAAGTTAGGCAATGAATAAAGGTGACAGAAGAATCAATACATTTCAATTGTGGTGTTGGAGAAGAGTACTGAATATATCTCATGGACTGCCAGAAGTCCAGACAAGTCTGTCTTGAAGGAAGTGTAACCAAGGTGCTCCTTAAGAGGCAAGGATGGCGAAATTTCATCTCATTTACTTTAGGCTTGTTCTCAGGAGAGGCCAAACCTTGGAAAAAGACATGATGCTAGGAAAGGTGAAGGGTCAGAAAGATAAGGCCCTCAACCTTCCCAAGAGGGATTGACACAGTGACAGTCACAAAGGGCTTAACTGTAACAATGGGCTTGAGCATATCAGAGATTGTGAGAGGCATAGGATAGGGCTGCTTTTAGATCTGTTGTTCATAGGTAGCTGTGTGTGAGTCATAGTCCACTTGAGGGCACCAACATTAGACAACAACAGACAGTTTGAGAGATTGGAAACCTTAACAGCAAGGATTTATGTTAACGAACA
>NW_006399926.1:1193936-1194948 GCF_000299155.1 Elephantulus edwardii
TGAAGTAGTGTATATTTTGCTGTATGTATTTTCAACAACAAAAAGGATTTTTCTTCCTGCTTTTTCAGGAAGTAGGGAGAGAAGTCTGGGGGAGGGGGTGATACAGAGAGTGAGCCACCTATCTAACTCTTGAACTCCCAGCAGCCCTTACTGGGGACCCACATGCTTGCCCAATGCAGCCTACCTCCCTGCACTTCATTCCATTCTGTCACTCAGGATATGTCTTCCTGTCACACTCAATCTCAGTCACAGCCTCTCTCCCTCTTAACATGTCACAGCAAAGACTTCAAGTGCTGCCTTGCTCTGGGTGACAGTGACACATACCAGTGGATCCAAGTTTCTACACATGATCAATCATTAAAAATCTCACGCCAAACAGTTCCCACCCCGTGTACTGTGGTGCTCACACACCATTGTGCTCTCAGCCGCCTGAGCACACAGGAAAAGTCACATAGCTTGTATTAAGCACCTGGCACAGGCTGGGATATTTTCCTCCTCACAACAATCCTACAAAAGTAAGCAGAAGACCTACAAAGGTAAATGTATGGAAAAGTTAAGTGTATGAAATACTCATTTAAAAGGATTTGGCAGCAAATCTTTTTAAGGCTACACAGCTGGTAAGGGGCACAATAGTTCTTTAAATACAAGTCTATCGCGTCACTCAGAATGTTCTTATTTTCCTGTATTTTTCTCAGAAAAACATTCTCCATTTTCTTCAAGCCACCCTCCCATGGCATGCTTTTTCAAAACCCACCTCATCTTCCTCCATCCTAGCCATAGTCCCTACTTGACACCTAATTTGAGACGCATGTGTTTAAGCACCTATGGGACCAATGAAGCCACTGAGACATGTGTTTAAGCACCTATGGCGCCAGTGAAGCCACTTTTGAGGACAATGTTGTTGTTGTTATGTGCCGTCGAGTCGCCTGTGACTCATAGCGACCCTATGTACAACAGCCCTAAACCCTGCTCTATTCTGTGCCAATCGCACTGCCTCTGACACACCCATCCC